>NC_049981.1:32002915-32046352 GCF_000003815.2 Branchiostoma floridae
ATATGAGTGCACTATAGGTACTGCTATAGACAAAAAGCATTACATCAATGGTTTGTTAATATGCCTGACTATTCATTCACCACTATAAGGTCATGCTGATTTGTGGAACTGATATGAGTATACAAATACAGAAATGGCCGGAAAAAGTAGCCTTTATCATGTCAATATTCAATAATGCTATTCAAATGATGACTACATGTACATTGTACTTTGTTATCAACTACGGTATACTATAGCGCACAGTTTAGGTTACAAAGTGCTGTACATCAATTGCTATTCATTCATTACCATAAGGACAAACCAAAAACAAAATCTATGACGAACCCTTTACATATAGAACCCCTTTAGTATCAAGTAAACTGCCGAGACGCAAATTCAAAAGACAGTTCACTTTTGTTTAAGTGGTGATATAGCACTTTTGTCAAAATGACGCTACGAAATAATAGATTAAAGTAACAAATTACAATATTACAGCCAAGCAGGTTACAATATTGTACAAGCCTTTCAGTAGCACAGAGCCAGTATGACAGCACACAATTTGTGGTCACTAACATGGAGTCAATTAACTTAGATGGATAGAAGAGGAAGGCGAGTGGCAGGCACTGCAACACACTACAGTCAAACATGTCTATAGCGGCCCCTCGAGGGACTGGAGAAATATGGACACTACAGACAGTTGGCCACTATAGAGAAAATGTTGATCAATTGACCATGAGCAAGCTACAAATGATCTTTCTCACCAAGTAACATTGTCTCGATCGGTAAAGTCACCGACTCACCGACAAAGACTTGCACTTTAATGCTCAAGGCATGCATACCTTCTGCTACCGCCAAAATGACCCTGTCAGGAACTCCAAATCCTCGCAAACTACAATTTCAAACTCGGTGCAGGGTGACATAAGGCTGCAGTATGGTTGCAATAGGCAATGTTTCTGTATCAACGGGACCGGAAATCGTGTGGCCGTGGCCGCGTTGGACAGGTGGCCGCTAAGCCTATTTCTTAATCATTACGAATCCAAGGGACCGACAAAAAGTGGTCACTATGGCCAGGTGGCCGCTAATACAGGTTTGACTGTATATACTAGCATTGACTACATTCATCTTGTCATGTATAAAGACGTAAACTTGACTGCACTGGCAATGTCCAACGGCCTTGAATCATTAAAGATAAAGTGACTAAAACTCAGACCATTTGGATCTGCCCGTTATAGGCTACATGACACTTCAGGGCTCGAAATACTTTTTTCTGCATACCTGCACTAGTGCAGGTAACATTGAAATTACCTGCACCAGACAGATTTGACCTGCACCACTCTGAATTCAGGAAGTACCAAAATTGTTCAGGAACCATTGCTATTTTTTTTCTTTTATACACTCTATACTATAGGTGGTAACAGTCAATGCAGCTAATAACAATCCATATACACCTGAACCATAAGGCATTGATGTATAAAACCCAGTACATGGCCCAGTGCAGCTAAGGTGCAGGTAGACACCAGAAATACCTGCACAGCTCCAATTTTACCTGCACTAACCTGCATATGCAGGTGGTATTTCGAGCCCTGTACTTCGTTTCATACAGGTATTGGAAACTATCCAAGGCACATGCTCATACATGTGCAGATTGCTTTTTCACCAAAAAATGTAAAAAGAAAGTGCTTTCAAGAGATTTTGTACCCAATTGCAATATGTCTAGTATTAGGTCCGACCAGGGTCTGTTAGCAATTACAGCTAAATGTTTAATCAGATTTTTTAAATCTTATGTTGTTCTTTGTAGATGATTCATCAAAGACTTTGTTTTTGGTGCAGGGTGACCAGGCGACCAGGGTCTGTTAGCAATTACAGCTAAATGTTTAATCAGATTTTTTAAATCTCATGTTGTTCTTTGTAGATGATTCATCAAAGACTTTGTTTTTGGCTTGTGGTGTGCACATCAATTATAAGCTTTTTTTATTGTCAGAAAAAACATTAAGATTCAAACCATACTGTAATTCGTACAAAACAGCTACAAAATGAGCAAATATATGCCGTAGATTGCAAACACATCGGCAAACGTAAATGTGACTAATTACTTGGATTGCCAACATCAATTCCAAGGTCAAAGGAGAAGATGTGAAAGAACGAAAATCAAGAATCTGTTGTTTGGTATATCATACTCTGTCATTTCTTCAGCTTTCCTGACCACACCACCTCACCATAATGGATGCAAATTTTTTCGGCCATTTTTTTATTAGCCAAGTTACATCAGTTCCCTAATCAGCATGACCTTATATTGGTGAATGGATAGTCAGGCATATTAACAATCCATTGATGTAATGCTGTTTGTCTATAGCAGTACCTATAGTGCAGCCGTATTGATGAAAAAAAGTATAATGTACACGTATCCATCCCCAAAAGCATTAATCTTGACCTTTGTTCTGGTCTTGTTCAATGTTTTTTTTTTTAATATGCATGAAGTATATCTGCATCCATGTGCCCTTTCTATGAAACACACACATTTGTGGAGTCCTGGTAACCCCCATGTAGAGCCTTCTCATTATGCACAACATAGCTGGTATGAACAAGTAATTTAGGAACAGATACCATTTTGATAATATTAAAAAGTAACAGTAAAAATGTATAAAATCAGCAAAGTTAATTTTATAGTATCCCCAAATCCCCCATATGGAGCCCAAATTAATATTGGCTATCAATCATGATATTTTGACAGTTATGCATGGTTCACAAACAACTTCGCAAACATTCGCCATGACTTACGCCCCATAGAGTAATATACTCACCCGATTTACTAAAGACCAAAACCCGAAAAATCCCCATATAGACCCCCCTCTCACGGCTCGCGTTATGTATGGCCCAATTAGACGACGATTGTTTTTGAATGAGTAGATGTTCCTCTCTCTATCAACATTAAAACCATCCACCAGACCCGCTGGGTATAGATTTTATTGCGCCTTAAAAATGACTAAAATTTACAGTGACAAAAATTCTGCTTTCAATGGTTCAGGTAACCCCCTGGCATACCCTCTTAACTTTAATGCATTATCTTCAACTTCTGGTCTGTATCACTTTAGAACCCATGCTATATGAAAATGCAAAACTTTTGTTCGTACCTTAATTAGATTTTTCAGAATAGCCATCGAAATGTCAGTAATTTTCAGGCAAGAATTGTTGGATTTTGGAGGGTCTTTGAGGGGGGTCCCAGAACGCCATAACGAAAAATAGCTGGAGGGTTTTAAGTATATGGCTGTTCATAGTTCCACATACCTATCACACATAAAAAGTTTGAGTCGATTTGGCCGACCCCCATCTTCCGGCCTCTGCCTGGTTTTCTCGTGCAATGACTCTTAAATATTTATTCAGACGGCAACATTTCAGGTTGCCCCACTTCCAAATTATTACTTTCTTTAAATCAGCTACGTATCCAATATGTTTCCTTCCAGTTACCTGTAACTACTAATATGTTTTATCTTATCAGGAAATACAATTTAATACAAAAGCTTAAATACGCATATAGCTGTGGGAAAAGCATTGTTCCAACTGCAAAATGTCAGGTTGCGCACTGCGCCACCTTGGTTTAAAATCAAGTTGCACTATATTAAGCAAAATGGTTGCATTTGCAAGCTTGAGTGTGCAAGTGGGTATTTCAAGCACTTTGAAATTCGAAAAATTCGTTCTGTCTTTGAAAAAATTCCGTCTTACAAAAATTATGTACTGTAGATAATTTTTTATTCCTCACTGGCTTTCTTTAAATCTATCATATGAAAATACATTGGCCATCAATCGTTCCACAAAAGCCCCCAATACTCAGCCATAAATTGCTAATCCCCTACAAATAGGTTAATATACGACAGGCACATTATAAGGACAAAAGGGAGGTTACAACACAACTTTATCGCCATGCTAAAGTCTTGGACCATGACAGGGATATGGGCAGATTTCTGGCCGACTGTATGATCAAATACTGGATACTACATTTGATATGGTCTGTTCAGAGGACGGATGAGTCAGTTTGTGTCATCAGTCTTCATGAAGCTGCTGGGGTCGGGAGGCACTGATGACTAATCAATACAGCTGGGAGAGTTGTATACTGGACCTGCATGCGCTATACATGGAATGCTAGTTCACCTTTATCCGTGGGGGTAACCTATATCCATTGTTTTTAAATAAGAGGTATTTAGGGATACCAAGTCAAAGGCCTGTACTTTGTTTTGAAATATTTTGAAATGTTGCATTTTGAAAGCACCATCTGTTGACTTGATATCCTTAAGTACCCTGTTTTTAAAAACAATGGATAATGGCTACCCCACAGATAAAGGTAAACTGGCACTACGATACAAAAGAATAAAAAAATCATGTTGTAATCCCAACATCAAGTGATTTTGATATCTTTCTAACCAAGGACGTTACATCAACGTGATGTAACGTCCTTGTTCTAACTAAGTCTCTAGGATGTAGTTTAGACAAGGTGTGAAATGAACAGGAAATGGCCTTCATTTGTATTTTTGTTAAATGAAGACAATGTATGTGTCTGTCTGAAATATAATGTTCGTACATGCATGTGGTCATTAGGCCTAGGAAAAAAAATGTTGTGTTTCCTGTTTCAGTCCTGAAAAAATTAGGGTCGGTAGGTAGGGATTATCTTCTTTTTTTTCTTTTAATTTTTTTTTTGGCTCGCCAAAACTCTAGTGATACATATTACAATACAGTTGAACAAAGTAAACTGAAGTGCATGAGGACACTTCTCTTTTAATGTCAAACTTTAATTTTGTGCACAATAGATACATTTATCCTTCATTAGATAGAACAAGCAGTGTTTTTGCTTCAATAGGAAGCAGGCTGAATAAAAATTCTAACTGGAAACTGTGACTCCTCTGCCCACCCCAAAAAAAGTCTAGGGTCGGCAGGTTTTTCTAGGGTAGGTAGGGAAACAGGAAACACAACATTTTTTTTCCTAGGCCTTATCAGCCTGATGCCTAGTGTCCACATTATGTATTGTTCTTGTTGCAACCTCAATAGAGTCAAAGTCACAGGCTGTCACTAATGGCACAGACAGTTTTAGTGTGAACATTCAAATTGTTCGATTGCACATATCCCTCTCAAAACGAACACAAGACAGTTGTCTACTGAAATTGCCATCAGAAGACTGAAATGGTTGGGCCATGTTCTGCGGATGTCGGATGACTGTATCCCCAAAGTTGCTCTACATTGGGCCCCTGAGGGGAAGAGAAAACGGGGACGTCCTAAAACCACATGGAGACGTACTGTGGCTAAAGACCTAGCGGCCATTGGGATCCCCTGGGATGCTGCTCAGCCCCTAGCACAGAACAGACCCCAGTGGAGGAAACTTATCACAGCCTTATGTCCCACATGGGATGAAGAGGATAAGTAAAGTAAGAACATATCCCTCTCTGACCTCAGTTTCCATCTTGTCTTCGGGTTATAATTTTCCTTTTACTTGACCAGCCAAGGAAACTAATTATTGGGGCCTTTAAGTAGCCTCAACGTCTTTAAGGAATGGATTATTCCCGAAGCCTCCTTTCCAAGACCCCCTAAGTATGCAGACCGCAGCGCTGATATTGATTTCAAGTACGCCGTGTGACAGACTCAGCCAGGATCACAATGGCCCAACTTTAGTGGAGGGATTATCGGTACATTTTCATTTCCCTTTGGCTACGTCTCAGCCTTGTACAGTTAAAGTAAAGAGCACATTTGAGGGCAGGACGTGTCTAATGGGTTGCATCACCATTAGGGCCTGAATAGTTGCAGGAATGGAGTATGTGGATGGGCAATTTTACTCACTCTCCTTATCAATTAAGAAGGCAGGTGCTAAAAGCTATGTTGGTGTCCCTTTTTGCATTTCAATAGGGAACTTTGAAAAACGCCTAAATTGGCGATATGTCACCCTGGTAAAATGAAAATAAACAAACAAACAAACAAACAAGTACATGTAGATTGCAGCTCACACATACATCATTTTGTATTTAAATTGTTTCCTTTTTGCACCATATGGTTCTATGGTCACTCATTGCATGGGATCAAAAGATCTTTCTGTGTCTGAAAATACTAGAGATGTGATTCATTTGCAAAGTGATGACATCACATTAAGGGCAAATATTGACAGATAACATTTTTTATCCACCAGCATCGAGCTAAACGTATTACAGCGTTCAAACTTAAACACTTAATCATATCAATGAAGGTTAGAAATCTAGGTAATAAGATATGCAAGGTAATAGTTATGCAAGCAACTGGATATGGTTTTAGAAACAGTCAGATGTTTCAGGTAGTAGACACTACCTTTATGTATGACTTGGAAGAGCAGATAGCATATTTAAATTCTTCCCACAAAGCCCTGATAGAATACCCCAACTAAACTGAAGGTCTCTTTCAAGGTCGATATCAAGTCCTATTTATATTATCTGAAGGTCAAACGGCTTCCGGGACAGAAAAAGAAAAAAAAAATGTTCCTGCTTGCATGGATCAATGTTTAAGCCAATCCTTCTTTTATCTATTTGCTCACAATAAAGAAGCTTTGATACCTGAAGGTCATTGGTTAAACTAAACTTAAGGTCATCTGGTCAAGGGGTGAGGGGTCAAATGTAAGGAGAGCTCCAACTCACCCTCTCGTAGTGCCAAGACAACATCTTCATTGGAATTCTGCACCAGGTTTAGAACTGCAGAAAAACAAAAAGCGTGGTTAGTGACCTGATCGACTGATGAAAGACACAGGAGTGGAGAGGAAACTGTGGATAAAAGAACAGGGGCTCTACATCTTCAGTTGCCTCTGGGAGTGGCGTTTAAGTTATATCCTTGTACAGAAATACACTGTACACAGGTGGCAAAGAGGGGAGGGGGGCACTGTGTTGGCTGCCTATAATGGAGATCAGCTCTGCAATGCTTCCCCTTAGTGACAGTTTGTAAATAGAGAACATAGACAGGACAGCATTTACATTAACGACACTGACATATAGCTGTAATAGCTGTAATTCTATGTTATTTGTAGACCTATGTTATCAGCTGTGCTGCCTATAGGTCTGTGTAATGTACTCGTCGCATTTTGAATAAATAAATAAATAGCTGTTTGGTTACCAATGCTCCAATGGTTGCACGGTTAGGCAGTTAGAGGACACATACAAGGCAATCATCTTGTCAACCCAACATTGGGCAATGCAAGTTTTATAAGTAGTCTGAAAAAACAGGGAACATGTTCATAACAGGCTAAAATGCAAGAGACCGTCATGAAGTATCACTGTCAAAATACTTGCAGCACATGTTTAGATTACCTGGATATTAAAGCTACATTGTAGGTTGTCAATTTACATGGCAATACTAATAATCAAAGAAAGACCAAGTAATAACCACTTCAAACGTATGTCTTCCTCCATTATTCCAGCAGTCACATGTATTTGCTTTTGGCAGATCAGACGAGACTTGCTTTCAACTGTGTATGGTGATATTAATGTCTCTCCATGGTGCTGACATATTTGTTGTCATGGTAACTTCCCTACCTGCAGTTAGAAGGCTTTACTTTATTAATGAAAATTTGAGTAACCAGTGCAATATCATGATTTGTAATAAACAGCCATATCTCACATAACATATAAATAAAACATTGATACAAAAATGGCTGCATAATAACCTTATTCTGTGGTGAGAAGAACATTGTATGCCACTAGGTGTCATATAGGAGCTCCAGTAACTCTTTTGTCAGTATATAACCATTGCGGCCTGTCTATCATATCCCATAATGTAGTATAACAGCACATTTGTACAAGGTAATGCCAATACCTGACCGAGGTACTGAAACATCAGCTGTCATCATAACTCCTCTCCTTGCAGTTATGTATTTTCAATCTACGTACTATACAACAAACTTGTGATGAATGTCCTTAAGACTAAGTGCATGCTTTTTGGATCTCCTCGAAAACTGGCTCTTCTACCTTCAACCTCACTGAATTTGGTTATTGGAACTAGAAGTATTGAACAGGTGAAAGAGACAGTTTTGTTGGGGCTGCACATGGATCAGTCACTTACATGGGATTTGCATATCAATCATGCTGTTGCCAAACAATCAAGGAATATCGCCCTTGTGAGAAGGCACGCATGGGCCATGTCTTATGAAGTCTGCAAGGTTGTTGTATGCGCACTTGTATTATCAGTAGCACAGTACTGTCTCCCAGTTCTAGCAAACATGTCTGAATCAAATGCTCGAAAGCTCCAGGTTGTACAGAACAGAGCCTGTAGATTGGTGCTTAAATGTCCACTAGAAACACATGTTAAGCAAATGCATTCAGACTTGGGTTGGCCCATGGTACGAGAAAGATTCGCCATCAGCACATTGACTATGTTTTTCAGAATACTTGTCAGTAAGGAGCCCCATAACATTTACAGCTCCATCGTCCCTGTCCATTCTACCCACACATATTCAACTAGATTATCCAACTCCTTCAGTTTTAAACTCCCTAAGCCAAAAACAAACTCAAAAAAGCGAACTTTTCTCTACCGTGCCATCAGTCTTTGGAATGACCTACCACCATACATCAAATCTCTGCCCAACATCTCACGCTTTAAAAAGGCAATGTATCAAGTCTTCTCAAGCCAATAGTTTTTTTAATGATTGTGTATCTATTATTATCTGTTTGTATATATACATGTATGTTTGTGTATATATTTGCGTTTGTTTATGTATGTTTCATTGTTTCATATGAACCCTGGTAGACTAGCCCTAAATAGGGCTAAAGGGTATCGGAATAAAGGAATAAAGGAGGAATACTATAATGTCATTTCCTGACTTCATGTCTATGTACTTAGACCAATACAGTCAAACCTGTATTAGGGGCCACCTCTACAGAGGGGCCACCTGTCCATAGTGGCCACTTTTTGTCGGTCCCTTGGGTATTTTATCTACAAGTTGCCACCTCTATACAGAGGCCACCTGTCTATAGTGGCCAAATTTGTCCGGTCCCTTGAATGGCCGCTATAGACAGGTTTGACTGTACATATCTGAGACGTTTTAAAAAAAAAGAGAGAATGCATTATAAAAAACTTAAACGTTAAGTTGTATATCACAAGTAAGTCTTAGACCTGAGATGAGACGAGGATTATATTGTATTAATTGCTTAATTATCATTCTTGCCTTACATTGTACCATGTACAAATGTTGTGCAATAAAGTTCATTCATTCATATAAGTGCAATGAACTAACCACTCCTACATCATGATTTGTAATCAGTAACAGTACCTAGCATACCATTGGCTGAATGAAAAGCTGATTCTGCAATAAGCTACACATTGCCTTTCACCAAGCAGTATATGGGAGCTCCTGTCATTCTTCAGGCAGTGTATAACCATTGTAGTCTGTACACTATCCCCTATAGTGCAGTATAATGGCATGTGTTTGCTCATGTGTGAGTAGTTTCTGTATGCATGGCCATCACTAACGCAGAGTCTGACAGCCTCTATAATGACCACATGCCATGATGTGAGCAGTTTAGACCAGTTCTACATCCAGTTCCATAATGACATGCTCTCTCTGACCTTAACCCAAAGCCTGTTAAGATCAGAAGAACAAGGTAAAGTTTGCATTCCACACCAGGGCTCGAAATACCACATGCATATGCAAGTTTGTGCAAGTAAAATTGGTGTGGTGCAAGTAAGTTTAGACCAAACTTGCACCAGTGCAAGTTACTTTTGTCCTCTAATACCTTAGAAAAAGCTTACACACACCGAGAATATTGTCTGTCATTGAAAGGTAAAAGAAAATAACACTGAATAAAAAAAAGCCTAAATTTGTTATTTCTAAATTTGGTTAGATATCCAGGTAAACTATTTTTTTAAACAAATCCATCTCTACAATGCTAATGATTCCTAAGGTGCTGTCTTACCTTGATTTGCATATGAGTTACATTTGCATACTAAATATGTTCAACTGGTTTTTCCAGTTATATGTATTGTATTGAGTTGTTCTACCACTTCATTCTGGAGATGCTTAAGACTAGTTACTGTGATGGATGTCACTCGAAGAGTCCAGAAGAAATCTATGGATCTTATCGAGTTGTAGACATTGAATTGTCTTTAATTGAGGCTAAATTCACAGTTTTTATGAAACAGTTTATACAATTTCAAACCAAAAATAAAATACGCTACTGAAAAACAAATATCCAAACATGTGGTCTTTACCGGTATGTATCCCCATTTACTACTAGTCACGTACATTTGCAAATTTTCAGAAGAGGAGATAAGGGTTTAACAGTTCACTATTTTGGGTTGTGCAAGTAAGTTTCTTTTGGTGCAAGTTACCTTTGGCTTAACTTGCACAGGTGCAAGTTGACTGAAAAGTGTATTTCACACATGATGGTTGGTGTAGAGGACATCCATCTGTATATCAGGTGTAACTATGATGTATGACGTTGGCTGAAATTTTCAATAAAGTTGTACACCAAGGCCTCATTCTGCAGCAAGACAATACTGCTTGCTATATATAATATATATAGAATGAGGCCACACAAATTCTCTTCACTTATTGGTTTTCAGACATCTCTGAAAAGTAAGTAATTCATCAATCATAGAAATCATAGATTAAGCAAGAGGTTAAAAAATTGAGAAAAAATGTCACTCCTGGAAACTTTGTGTACAGAGTCAGAGGTACAAGCTCTCCTTTCACGCTGTTTTCAAATTCATCTTAAAATTCTGCATTATTCCCGAAAACAGAACCAATAGAATATATTAGTACTGCCTAAAGTTATACTTTTGGAAAGGAGATAGCAGGAAGAGCAACATTACAAGTAAGAGGGCAGACTGATGAGAAGACTGCATTCTCAAACATTACAGCCATCCAAAACATGTAGCTTTGATTGATTCTATTTTATTTTGTAAAACGTTGCAGCTCGTGGGCATCATACTTACAAAGAGTCAAGCATTAAAAACATCTCCACTTACATTAAATTAGTAAAATCATTGGGACTAAAACAACTTCACTAAATGATATTCGAGTATAAACAGCATAAAACTACAAGACTCTTATAGTCGCTCTTATAACACTGCCTAAAGTTATATTTTTGGGAGGAAGATGGCAGGAAGACTACTATTACAAGTACGAGGGCAGACATTTCAGATGTATGACTGTACTCTCAAACATTACAGCCATCCAACAAATATGGTTCTAATAGGATAACCATTGCGCGTTGGCTCCATCCACAGTTCCTATAAAGTGGTCCCACTGTGTACATTAGCAGAGGCGGGGGAGCTACTGATTGGTTTCAGACTACTGACAGCTTACTGGCCTGGGATCGATAGAAACTGGACAGTTTTCACAATCCGATTCAACTTTTCCTCTCAGATCATTTTTCATCTTTTCCTGTAGCTTGATGTTTGTTTCAAAATGTTCAAGAATCATCGTTAAGAAACGATGAAACATGCCCTTATTATGTGTTAAAAAATGTTGTCTTCCACTAGGTGACTCCTGTAACTCTTTGGCCAGTATATAACCATTATAGTCTGTCTATCATATCCCATAATGTTAGCCTGGGCATACCATCTGGGTAGAAGTTTGATCCTATGTTCAAATGACATGTGAAATTGCTATGCTATATTGATATCTTTTTTACTGCCATCTTATAGTTTTAATGGTAAATTTCACTGTTGAGTTTTATTATGATGTGAGTGGAATGTATTTCAGCCTAGAAAGGGCTGCAACATTTCATTCATTCATTCATTCACTCATTCATTCATTCATCCATCCATCCATCCATCCATCCACCCACCCATCCATCCATCCATCCATCCATCCATCCATCCACCCATCCATCCATCCATCCACCCATCCAAGAACCCACTATAAGGCAATAATTTAGTGCCATGGTTCTTCTCGTGCTTGTGGTGATAATTCAGTTATGGTAACCGTTTCCTTTCAACACAGGCGGGTATCACAAAGAATGAATCAATATCAATCAGCCTCGGCTGCAGAGAGGTATATACATCACCCCTGCCAATACTGAGGGGAGAATAAACGATGGATAAACATCATTAATGGCAAACTGTCAAACCTGATTAGACTCATCATATCAGAATGGTCATGTTTCTGTCATACACTAAAAGAATTTGACACAATCTCTGAAATTCAAACCAGACAAATATAGTTGATCAAAGTATTCCTACAGAAAAAATACGAAAAAATGGTACCCATGCATGAGTCCACAAGATGAAATAAATAAATAAATGATATACCACATGGTTGAACTCAACAAAGACTGAGAATAACAAAATCTATCCGTCGCATTTCTATCAAGCATGATTTTAGAAGCTAAATGTGTGAGATGTGCAAATTTTCACCAAGAAATTAATTAAGTAAACCAAACCTAAACATACAATATGTAACTAGACTAGTAGGAAATGACTATTAATCCTTTCTCAGTAACTGTTTTGAATTCAGCATATCCACAAAGACCTTTCTAACCTGAATATAATGCACAGAAAAAGCAGGATGCCCCTGTGGGACATTGTTCCGCTGTTTTCCATGAATATTTGGATATCATAAACATGTCCAAAACTGGACAAATTAGTGCCCAATCACCGTTGGGCTGGGGTCAAATGACGGCCCATTTGCGCTGATAACACTCCAGTATGACCATGAGCCCATAAATCTAACATCACACCTACAAAC
Organism: Branchiostoma floridae; assembly: GCF_000003815.2. Classification (NCBI taxonomy): domain Eukaryota; kingdom Metazoa; phylum Chordata; class Leptocardii; order Amphioxiformes; family Branchiostomatidae; genus Branchiostoma; species Branchiostoma floridae. Next base: position 32,015,577 of record NC_049981.1, read on the forward strand.
AAAACATCGGACGTCCGGACACCCTCCCTTCCCTTCACACTGCAGTAAACTTGGGGGAATAACCACAAATTTGGCACCAAATGAGACGGAAGCAAGGAGAGACCACGCCACCTTCCAGGCTCCAATCGATCCACTCCAGGGCCTCCGATATCTCCATGTTTGCTGCGTGCATTTCTACGGCTCGCCGGGTCGACCCGATCTCCCGCTCCAACAATTCCTGATATCGCTCGTATCCTGCCCGGATCGGGGGACCTCCAGACAGTCAGAACGGTTCCCAAACTGGCTGACGATCGCGAGCAGAGCCGGCGGGAGAGTTACGACAGTCGTGAATAAGCTACGCCTGATTCTTCATCCCGTGATTCGCTTGACGAATGGCGGGGTCCGGCCGTACCGGAGAAAATGGCACGTTTCCACGGCAGCGCCCGGCCACAAATGACCCGGAATGAGACATTTTATGGCCCCGTGAATTCTGTAATTAATTCGTGGGGAGGTAATCTGAATACCAATCACGGCGAGCACCAGGAGGCGCCACCAAGTCCATTATTTGGTTCCTGCAGTGCAAAAACAAATTATGGTGGACCGAAAAATAAGATGGAAACAGAAGCTGGTGGGAAAGGCTGTACCTTGGTACACACAACTTGTCAGGGAGTAAATATAATCAGATCAAAGTATTCTTCCAAAAGCTCTGAGTTAGGCTTAGATCACATTTCCAAACCGAGGCTCGGCCGGGCAGCTTTCAGGAGCGAAAAGAATGATATGAAAGACATCAAAATGCACAAAATGTCAACATACGATTCATGGGCATGAATATGTGTACATTTCTAGGTATACATTTCATTAATTTTTCGTTTCTTAAAACATCCCGGCAGGGCCCCGGTTTGGAAATGTGACCTATCTAAGACTTGCAGTTTTCAGGCTGAATTTTCACTTTACAGCGTATCAGAAACAGGGAAATAATTTACAGTGGCCCAGACACTGGTATTCACTCCGGCACCTCTAACCACCCTCCACCCCCAGGCTAATGTAACACGTAATGAGCACAATCATTCCTGACTTCCTAATCCCCCGGTTTTGTCCCAAATTCCCCAACAGATATTACATCTTTATTGCAGGTAATTATGTAGTTGTGAGGGATCTGATGCTCTTTATGAATATTTTTATGATATATGAATTGCGTCTTATGAATATTTTCATACTGTGTAATTTGTAAACGTTTCTATTGGTGTATATCATCATTAACTACATTGTGTGGTTGATTTCTTAATTGTAACTTTTATTGTTTATTCCTTATTGCACAGACACTAATAACTCCCATTTAGCAGTTATATGTACAAAGCTCAAACAAAGTAAGTACTAAGGAGGTACATTTGTATATTGCAGCTAAAACTAGGAGCTTAGTGGTCGATAAGGCCTGCAGCCTTTTCTATAATAATGTTACACAGTTTCATTTTAGTCCCTACTTATTTTTCATCACTTCAGGTCTAAAGTTTTAATAAAAACTGACTTCATTACCAGAATATCTGGAAACATAGTATGCAAATAATCACAACTCAAAAGTCCCAAAGCAGAAAAATCAATTTGCAAGTCAAACACAACCCATCAGAATCAACAAAGAGGTGATTAAATCGTGTTCACAAACAAGAAACCTCAGTAAAAAAACTAAAATTGTCTTGGGCCAGCAGAAAAAAAAAAATTGTGCTTCAGTCTTGAAAATAAGTAGGGTCGCCAGGAAGTGGTCTTTTTCTAATCCTTTTTTTCAGACTTTGGACAAAGTCTTACTAGTGGTATAAAATGCACAATCCAGTTTAACCAACTTAAAACTGGAATGCATGAGGATACTTACTTTCAATTTCAATTTTGTGCATTATATTTACGGATCTCCGATACAATTACCCTTTATTAGATAGGACAAGCAGGTTGAATAAAAATTCCATTTTGTACTGCATTTATATGTGACTCCACTGCCCACCAAAAAAAAAAGACTAGGGTCAGCAGTTTTTTTTTTAGGGTAGATTGGGAAACAGGAAACATTTTTTTTCCTAGGCCTGACTGACGTTCCACTACACGTAGACACATTTCTGAAAATGATATTACTAATATCCATATTCAAATTTGACAATTTGAACTTAAAATAATTTTCCAATTTCAACAACTGCAAGAAAAGTTTTTGTACTACTAGAATATGTGTTATCGACTATGTTTATGGCTGTATGATTTTAACATGACTCTGTGGAAATAAAATAAAATGAACAACCTGTAGCTAGTAAATAGAAACTTATAATGTAAAATAGGCAGCCATAATTGTGCCGTCCTTTCCACCTTGCCATCATTAATGACACTTTAATACCAAAATCCATTCACCCAGATCCATATCATAATTGCAATCTTATCCCCATTGCCCGAGTTTTTTTTACCATATGGAATCATATTGGTGGCTCATAACCCGGGTATGATATTTGATGATGATGAATATGACGCTGGCTGTCGACTCGGGCAGGATAATGAGTTTGTCGCGGGACCAGATTTATCGGCACCCAGCTGGCCTGGTTCCCCAGTAAAGGGAAAGTCATCTTGATCCAGGTTAGCTCACTGAAAAGCTACAGTAGTCTCCACTGGTTGTGACAGAGAGGACAGACGCTATATGTACAGTTTTTACAGGTTCCCCAGCAGGGCTCTAGCCAGCTCGACATTTTTTTCCGTCAGCAAATTCCCATTGTCGCGAAAACACTATTCCAGGAGTTAGAGAGACTGAACTGAGACAGGAGTTAGAGAGACTGAACTGAGACCTTGAAAAACAGGTTTTAATGAGATTATCATATGCGAAAGGGCACTGACACACATTGTCAATAATCATAACAATAGCAAAACAAACAGTGTGTGGCTTTTACAGCCATGGACGGCGTCCCCAAGCAGCCTGTAGCTTCCACCAAGGCGCTTTTATCAGATTTTTGTCCGTTAAAGTTGACGGATTGGTTTTAAAATTTTTCCGTCAAACGCAGCAAATTTCCGTCAATTGACGGAAAAACGGACGCTGGCTAGAGTCCTGTTCCCCAGTAAAAGTAAAGTCATCTTTATCCAGGTTAGCTCACTGAAAAGCTACAGTAGTCTCAACTGGTCGTGACAGAGAGGACAGACGCTATATGTACAGTATTTACAGGTTCCCCAGTAAAAGAAAAGTCATCTTGATCCAGTTTTACTGTAGCTCACTGAAGAGCTAGTCTTCCACTGGTCGTGACAGAGAGGACAGACGCTTAAATGCACAGTATTTACAGGTTCCCCAGACTAAAGTAAAGTTATCTCGATCCAGTTTTAGCTCATTGAAGAGCTAGTCTCCACTGGTTGTGACAGAGAGGACAGATGCCATTGACAGTATCACATCCAGAATAGGACTTCATTCTCACATGAGAAGCCACCTTGGCAAGTGACTGGCTGCTTGCTTACTCATCCGTTGACATCGACAGGAGAATCCATCATTACCGGGGAAATTTCCCTAGTTCTTTTTGACAAGCACAATGAACAGTGGACCATGGCTTCAAGTTGTTATTTTCTGAATTAAGTCTTGTATTTGATAGTCTAAGAGTAGTTGGTACGTCTACCAGTTTGTCTAAGTCAAGGTGTGGCTCAATTACAGACCTAAGACTGGCCTATTGAACCCAACTGCAGGCACTAATTATGCCTGGCACAATGTCTGAGTCATGATGTTACTATTTGCTGCTTTATCCCTGACTATTGAGCTGCAGAAATGGGCCGATCCCTCCACATCAGACACAATGGGCAGGGACGTATCGATGCGGCGGGGTCACAAAATCCATACCCGGCATTCAGGGGGTTTGGGAGCGGACCATTTGAGATATAGGGGTGGGCAGATGAGAGTTAACATTTGTGAATTACAACTGCCAAGTGTTCAGATCATTAACGTTCTTTTGGGGAAAGAAATTTCAATCGGCAGAGCAGACCAAGGGAGTGCGATGGTGGTGATCTTCCCCCCTTCTATGGAGTTTAGAGAATCTTAAGTTAAAATGGGATATTCCCAGGTTTGTTGAGGAAAAAAATTACGGTCACAGTTGAAGACTGTGGCCACATGTTGGCTATAGTAGTACTGTGAATTGTATGCCAGTGAGAATCTGCTCTCCTGTGTAAACGAGGATGCCTGGGTTGAGCACAAAGGCCCTCTTCCCTTCTTTAGAAAAAATCCTATTAGTTTAATTAATAACGCCATCAACTTCTTGGGGTAAAAAAATTACATGAAAAAAATCTACTTAATGATTATCACAGATTACCCATGATGCACCCCTGCCCTCAGACTGACAGTCCTCCTGCGCTGACCTTTTGACCTTGAAGAGAAATGCCTGATGGGAAGGTTGAATTATACATGTCCGAACATCTGTTGGTTCAGAGCGAGCTACAGTAAATCGATGCCCACCCCCCATCTTTAATTGATAACAGTTGCAGCCTGGCACAGTAATTCACATGCCAGGCACGACGGGTGCCCTTGACTCGAGGCACGCAGGCTCATCCCTGAAGAGACATTCTTGTAAAAATGCAATAAGGAGGCAGTCTGCTGATTCATAAGTCTTTCAGCACGTCTTACAGACATTCAGGGCTCGAAAGGAGGCAGTCTGCAGATTCATAAGTCTTTCAGCACGTCTTACAGACATTCAGGGCTCGAAAGGAGGCAGTCAGCAGATTCATAAGTCTTTCAGCACGTCTTACAGACATTCAGGGCTCGAAAGGAGGCAGTCTGCAGATTCATAAGTCTTTCAGCACGTCTTACCGACATGCAGGGCTCGAAAGGAGGCAGTCAGCAGATTCATAAGTCTTTCAGAACGTCTTACAGACATGCAGGGCTCGAAAGGAGGCAGTCAGCAGATTCATAAGTCTTTCAGCACGTCTTACAGACTTGCAGGACTCGAAAGGAGGCAGTCTGCAGGTTCATAAGTCTTTCAGCACGTCTTACAGACTTGCAGGACTCTAAAGGAGGCAGTCTGCAGATTCATAAGTCTTTCAGCACGTCTTACAGACATGCAGGGCTCGAAAGGAGGCAGTCTGCAGATTCATAAGTCTTTCAACACGTCTTACAGGCATGCAGGACTCTAAAGGAGGCAGTCTACAGATTCATAAGTCTTTCAGCACGTCTTATACAGACATGCAGGACTCTAAAGGAGGCAGTCAGCACATTCATAAGTCTTTCAGCACGTCTTACAGGCATGCAGGACTCTAAAGGAGGCAGTCAGCACATTCATAAGTCTTTCAGCACGTCTTACAGACTTGCAGGGCTCGAAAGGAGGCAGTCTGCTGATTCATAAGTCTTTCAGCATGTCTTACAGACTTGCAGGGTTCGAAAGGAGGCAGTCAGCAGATTCATAAGTCTTTCAGCACGTCTTACCGACATGCAGGGTTCGAAAGGAGGCAGTCTGCAGATTATAACTCTTTCAGCACGTCTTACAGACATTCAGGGCTCGAAAGGAGGCAGTCAGCAGATTCATAAGTCTTTCAGCACGTCTTACAGACATGCAGGGCTCGAAAGAAAGCAGTCTGCAGATTCATAAGTCTTTCAGCACGTCTTACAGACTTGCAGGACTCCAAATTCACTGTTGGAAATATATAGATGCACAGGTACAACTAACATCAAACTTTAACATCTCTCATAGTCACAGAGATGGACACAGAACCAGACTTTTTCGCCAGAGGGATTAAAGAAGCAATCTACATCCGGGCTCTACAACCATCCCTGAACAGAGACGGTGGGCGCCATAGACTTCCTGCAACCTATAATCCACTGCTTACTGAGTCACGTGTTCTATCTGCATAATGTGACGTCACAACAGCAGTGGATTGTTCATTCCTTGACAAAGACTGATGCTGTACAGTCGAAAATTTGGGTGAGTCCAATTTTGGTGTTGGAAATTACAGTTCAACTATTTCAAAAATCTCTCATAGTTCCTTCAAATGCCATAATACCTCCACATGAAAATAAATATACATAAATTACACTGGTTCTTCTGTTTCCATTCCTTCTTTGTTCGTTGATTATCTTCTTTCCTCCAAATAGGCACAGCACTGCATTTTAGAATATCTTATCTTTTTCTGAGACCATGATACTTTTGGGAAATATCTTGATAATTCTGCTTTTAAAAATTGCAACTAATAAGTAATAGCTTGGAAATTATCTACTCTTCAAACAGACTTTTCTTCCAAACTGCAAACAGCAAACATTCATAAATATGCAATTTTGACATTCTAATCGACTCTTTTTTGTCATTGAAATTTTTCTCTTCCTTCCTTTTTGCCCCCTGATATTCTTCCCAACCAACTACACACATCACAAACATACAACAGCAATCATTCCTTTAAGATAGCACAAGGTCCTACAATTTCTTTGACAGGATACAAATGTAAATAATAGTCTCCTGAAATGCATTGGCCAGTCCTTATACCCCCCTCACAATAGGCGCGATTCGATCGGACGACGAGTCTGCGAGCTCTAAATCACGAGGAGGCATGACCCTGTTGCCGACGAAGAAATGGCAGAGTTCCCCCCTTCCCGTCAGGGTCATGCCTCCTCATAATTTAGAGCTTGCAGACTAGTACTCGTCGTCCGATAGATTTTTGCCTAATGTGAGGGGGGTACAAAAAATACTCTCTAACAGGCAGTATCTCACTCCCTCTCATGGCAGGGTTGGGTCGCTCTCTTTTGAGGAACCCCTCCCAGGCAGTATAATCATATAAAAAACTAGTCCTATTTCCAAATCAACATGTCTCCTCTTGTATTGATATTTGATCTTTTTTGACCCGTCACACGTCAAAGTTGGTACAAAAGGCAGTCTGTCTTCATCAGTTGTCATCTGGGGCAAATTCTCTCATTGTCCTCCCCTAACAAAATGTATGGCTAACCTGGTTTTGTTCTAGATAATATACTGTGCATTGTGTGATGGTGAGGTGGCTAGCAAGCTTAAGCCCTCTTCTGTATCCAAGGGTTGCATCTTTAACATTGCAACATGCCTTGCCTTGCCTGCTTGTTCTACTAGGAGGGGACACAACCCATCAGAACATTTCAGATTGTCATGATGATTGTAATAATATTATGCAGTGGTGAGTCAGCAATTATCCTGTAATTTAAGGCATTTTTGCCCTGCAAAGATTTTAGTTTGGATTAAAAATGTTATGGTGACTGTCCTATGTTTAGAGAGACATACATGAAAATGTTGGCAAAGAACCCATCACACTTCTCAATACTTGTAGGCAATTAATTTGCTACTTCAATAAAAAGCACAATTAATCACCTGCACCAAGTTTCCCTCCTCTTAGCTGAAGAATAGCCCTGAGAAAATAACCTTCACTGATGAATGTATACCTGCTTGGAAATTAACGCTTTATCTAAGGGGTAACATGTAAGGGCTCAGACATGTGTGTCAGGCTCACACATGTGTGTCAGACTCAGAGACATATGTGTCAGGCTCACACATGTGTGTCAGACTCTGAGACATATGTGTCAGGCTCACACATGTGTGTCAGGCTCAGACATATGTGTCAGGCTCACACATATGTGTCAGGCTCACACATGTGTGTCAGGCTCACACATGTGTGTCAGGCTCAGAGACATATGTGTCAGGCTCACACATGTGTGTCAGACTCAGAGACATATGTGTCAGGCTCACACATGTGTGTCAGGCTCAGACATATGTGTCAGGCTCACACATATGTGTCAGGCTCAGGCACGAGTGTCAGGCTCAGACATGTGTGTCAGGCTCACACATGTGTGTCAGGCTCACACGTGTGTCAGGCTCACACATGTGTGTCAGGCTCACACATGTGTGTCAGGCTCACACATGTGTGTCAGGCTCACACATGTGTGTCAGGCTCACACATGTGTGTCAGGCTCACACATGTGTGTCAGGCTCACACATGTGTGTCAGGCTCACACATGTGTGTCAGGCTCACACATGTGTGTCAGGCTCACGCATGTGTGTCAGGCTCACACATGTGTGTCAGGCTCTGACGTGTGTCAGGCTCAGACATGTGTGTCAGGCTCAGACATGTGTGTCAGGCTCAGGCATGTGTTTCAAGCTCAGACACATGTTCACCTTGTAAAAGATTGTATTTTTACATAATGTTCACGGCATAACAATTTCTGGTCATGTGTTGGTAATATAAAGTTTAATCTTTATTCATGTGTCAATTATATTTATTGCCAACACAGATGATTTCTCATGCTAAGTCATGAAGTTGTATGTTCCTACCTTCGTCCTTGGAGAGCCCATGGACTGGTCTGCCATCCACTTCCAGGATCACATCCCCCACATGGATCTGTATGGGGCAAAACAACATGGGTCAATAACGCCTCCTGTCTGTCAGGCATGGTACTGCATGGTGGCACAACAACATGGGTCAGAAACGCCATCTGTCTGTCAGGCATGGTACTGCAGAATCAAGCATCCCTGACATCATATGGCAAATGATATCATGATCTTTTATCATTCCTTTAACATAATTTGAGCTTTTAAATACGTGTATAATCCATTCATTTAGCACAGGACACAAGCTTACAGGGCACAATGACATGGGTGACAAATGCCATCTGTCTGCCAGACATGGTACTGCAGAGACAAGCATCCAGGCCATGCTCATGGCAAATGATATCATGAGCGTTCCTTCGACGTAATTTGAGCATTTAAATATCATTTTATAATATCATTATCTTTCTAGTGGTCCTTGAACGTAATCTGAGCTTTCAAATACATCTATGATCCATTCAGTTTGCAAAGGGGACAACAACATGCGTCAGAAACGCCACCTTTCTGCCAGACATTGCACTGCAGAGTCAATCATTCCAGCCATGTTCGTGGCAAATGATTACCATTGTTTTTTTTAGCATTCTAGCAATGTAATTTGAGCTTTTAAATTTCATTCGTTCAGTTTGCTTGGGACACAAGCATACAGGGCACAATGCCATGGGTCAGAAATGCCACCTGTCTGTCAGATATGGTACTGCAGAGTCTGGCATCCAACAAGTCCTAAAACGTAGTAAAAACAAATAAAATCATTTCTCATGTAGCCATGTGATTAATGAGCTTGCTTTAATTAGAATACCAAGGCCACCCTGTACAGGACACAGGGTAAGAAATGCCTCCTGTCTGTCATATGTAGTACTGCAGGGTCCTCAGAATCTTGAGTGAAACCACATATTAAGTTCAAGGGATAAAATTGACCCTTGTTTCTCATAGTATTTTGTTCAGTATGATGTTTTCAGTTTTTTCAGAGTTTGTTCAGATTGAAGTACTGCAAGAAAATACTGTCCATGTCACAACATGCCAGCAAAAGGAATGCCAAGATTTAGCCAGCACTTTTCTGCAAGGCAAAAGCGCCACCTTGGTTCTGCCATTAGCACTGCATCTTACTTACACAACATTCATTACCTATGCATGTGAGGGTCTTCGGCATCTACTAGTACTGTAGTTCCAAAACCAAGAACTACCTACTGATTAAATTTTGTACATTAGCCATACAATAGCACAGAAGCATTGTACAGTGAAGGACATTATTCAGATCTGACCACTATTGGCTACAAACCAATATGAACATTTTGCCAGCAGATGTTTTCATATACTTTATTTATTTATCTATTTATCTATGGATCATTAAGGCAATCCCTTGCTCCCCAAATCTGAGAGCCAAGGAAATGGTGTATTGTACATCTAAGTTGAACTGCTAACTGCACCACAGCCTCCAGCAATAGGAGTGAGGTCCAGCAAATTTTGCATCGGTTTTGTTGAAAAAACAACAACAAAAAACACAACAGCAACCCTGTTTTCAACATCAGTTCAGCAGTTGGCCCTATTTTCATAGCTTATACTTTGTCTTTTCTTAAACATGTAAGCAATATTGATCGGAATTTCTAGGATCCTGATTTGAAAATATTTCTAAAATTGCTGAAAAAAATTGAAATTTCCGTTGAGTATACAGGGAAAGTCCTGGTACGCATAGCATATAGTATCTGCAAATCAGATATAATTTTCAATTTCTATGTGCAGTCATCAGCTGTCAGCATTCACCTATACAAACATGTACTAAATATCTCTGCAGTATCAACCAATGAAATACATTGATATTGCCTGATCTAAAATGTATTTCATTACCAACGCAGAGGTTTCATGCTGACCTTTGACAAACTGATGAGGTCACTGCAGATCATTGACCTTTTGGCCATTTTCTAAATGATGACATTTACACCATCAGTTACTGACAGGGGCTATTGTCAGGTTCTTAAGATGGAATAATGCTAGACGTTTACCTTTATTGGGGTGCGGGGGTGGGGGAGCTACATGTACATCCATTGTATAAAAAAATGTATTTGGTATTTATTTTATAGGAATAGTAAGTGTACAATTTTTCAAGATACTGCATTTTAAAACCACATCCATCAATATAAAATCCCTAATATAAATATCTTGTTTCTAAAAACAACAGATATAGGTTATCCCTGACAATAAAGGGCTTTTCGTGGGTTTCCCCCTAGAAACTAGATTACATGAAATAATTTTATTATAAGTACTAGAAATCAAATTGAACAAAATAACACAAAACAAACTGACGGAGTGTGCTACATATACTGAATGCTGGGCTTCACACTAACAGTAACAATCATCAACCCTTATTATATCCCTTTAACAAAGAAGACAAAAATATACCTCCATACTAAAAAAACGACTGTCATAACTGAATCCCAACCCAACCCCCAATCCCCCAGCGCACACACTGTATTTCCTTGGCTTAATTAACGCATCTCTCATCATCATCATCATTCACTGTGTCTGTCTGAGCAGCTCGAACCGATTTCCATCTACTCCGCATCTGTCCCGTTGCCATGGCAACTGCCGCCTGGGTTGACGTCACGCCCTATTGTTGGGTCGGCCGTGACGTCAAGCCGTCTGTTCCCAGACAGAAATAGAAAACGGGGCGGTCCAAAATGGTACATGCCATTATATAACACACACAGGACAGCATGGAATACATTTTGTAGCTACTATTTCCTGCAGGGGTGTCTACAGGACCTGTTTCTCCATCCCAGGATGGAAGAAAATATTACCCCATCTGTTCCAAAAATCTGAACTGCATCTATTTTCATGAGCGTAAGATGACACGTTAAACAAGCAAAATCAACAGCCTGGTTTGCTGTAACATGGAATACTGCAGCAATTACTCGCCTAGTAATACTTAATCTTGCAGTTTGTCAAAACTAATGCAACTTGATTGTGTATCATCATAAAGATCACACATTAATGCATTACACTACATATGGGTACATTCCTTCATTTATTTTTTCATTAAAAAAATGTCATCATTTGGGGGGTTAAATCTAAACCATTTTTGGTAAAATCATGTAATAGCACAGCACATGTATTTTGAAGACCTCAAGTGAATCTGTCAATTATGACATTAAAAATGACATGACAGTTTAACAACCTATATAGTGTTTTTGCAAGTTCAATGTAAATAGTATTTTATTCAACAATATTTACTCTTTCTTGTCAGAGATTGATATCAGAAGCACTTAGGATGACCATGCACATCCAAGCCAACTACTCTTGTTTCAAAATCAGAATTTTCCAAGCATTCCTAGGATTGTAATTAAGAAACAGCTATTCGAATTGAAATGGCCTGAGAAAACCATCCCCAAAATGCAGCAACTGTTTCAAGACACCCTGATAGAATATCATCCACAGAATGAAGAATCAGTTTCAGGATGCCCCTGATCTCCGTTACCCCTCCACATCATAAATTGAGCACAGACATCCCCCCGAACTCCCCACGGGCCATCAGACACCGAATGGTCCAATAAAGATGCAGCCTGATAACATTACGCAGGAGTTCCACGCCACGACCACGAGAATCCCCACTTTTATCGGGAAGGTTCTGATGTGCCGTCGCCACACCCACCCAGGTATGAAACAAGATATCATCTTGGGCAAGCGCTGACGTCAAGGCCGCTAAGTGGTGCGTAAGCGTCGCACAAGTAGGGGGGCCAATCAACGGTTTCGCTCCGGAGGGAATTGTTTCGTCTCCTTGGATGGGTTCCCCCAGACACAGGCCGACGCGCTTTGCCAGGACGCAGAATAATTCTGGGTAGATCTGCTCCCAGACAGGATGTGGTGTTGATGTGAGGATGGTGTACTTGGCAAGGGTAGGAGTGACAGGAACAAATGCACATGCACACACACACTACACTATATTATACACACACACACACATACACACGGACACACAGATACACACACGCACATACACACACACACACATTCACACAAACACACATGCACACACACACTCTTACACCCCCCACAACACACACACTACACTACACACACACACACACACACCGACATACACACACACACACAGTGTCACACACACACACACACACACTCTTACACACACACACTACACTAAACATACAAACACATACGTCACTCAGCAAACACAAAAACCTCCTTTTCTTCTTTTTCTACAAAATGTCAGATTCCATACAATAATAAAAAAAAATTATTGCAAGTTAATGCCCGAGGGTTAATTGTAAGTGACAAAAATGACAGACAAACAATGGTAAACAGTATACAGTAGTAAGCAACTGACTCAAGTGATAATAATTCAAATAATCTAAACAAAGCAAAAAACTTAGCTATTGGGTTTGACTTCTTTTTCAGAGACAGTAGAACTTCGAAGGATCCCACCTTTTCGATATAATGTGTCACTGGGATTTGTGATGTTAAGAGGAGTGTAGTTTTCTTTTGTCTGTAAACGTGGGGTGATAAGGGTGGAAATTGGTGGCCTCTTTAAAAAGCTCATTTCTTTCTTGATCATAGAAGCAGCAGTCTGAACAAAGAGGGGTTCGTCTTAGACTGTATCTAACGTATGTAGTATACATACAAGTTCTTTTGCAGACGCGTAACTTCTTATTGACGAATGTACGTAACTGCCCTTTTTCTATTTCAAGGGGGTGGGCACTGATTTTAATTTTGCTTATTGCACAGCGTAGATCAAAATAATCTAGTCCAAAATATTTTTCCATCTATAGTATATCCTGTTTAACATGTCTTGTAATAATACTATTTATCCAATGCAACCATGCATAAGGCTCCCAGTACAATCATCAATGCATCCTCTTAATCATATTAATTTCAGAACACCTAAAATCACATCACCATCCCCATCACTTGTGTTGCTCTAAAACCCAACTCCATTAATGACATTTTAATGACTGTCTACTTAGAAAAGCATCTGATTGCAGGGTCTCGTGAGAGATAGAAAAAAACAATTATGAGGAAAGTTATGTGGTCTCCTGACAATCCGTGTGGTTATTTCTACATGTAACTGTGTTATGTAATTATGAGGCTGAGTTCATTTCCAGCTACAAAATGAGTCTTTAATGTACATGAAGTACTGAATCGAGTATTAAGAGTTCATTTGAAAAGCAGATAAAATCAAAACAACAAAAATTGTCTATCTAAACCATATCCTGTAATGATGCAATCCCTAAATATGATCATACTATAGCGGAGACTTACAAAATTATAAATAATATTGTTATGTATCATATTGTATGTCATGACACTAGTAGATAATTCTTTGAAATATACACAGACCTCTGAGTCTGACCTCCATTCCATTAACAACTTGGCACGGATATGGACATAGACATGAGCAAGGACATGATTTTGTTTTTGATGATACGTTGTACTTAGTAAATATTGTATTGTATGTAATGTATTATTAAATGTATGAGTACCCAGGGCCTACCTGAAAAGCAGTGTTAGTCACTGATGGGAGCTTACCCTGGTAAAAAAACCCAAAAATAAATAAGCTGAGCTTTTTAATTTCAAAAATAACCTGAACTGGATGGATGATTGGCTGGATGGATACATGCAGGATATGTGCAGGTACAGAGACATGTAGACATTTGAGTATAAGTTACACTTGAACCGTACATGTGGCAGATAGACGGTATTTGTACACAGCCAGCATATCATAAGCACAAGCCAGGCATACCAAGCAGACTGCCTGCCCGCGGCACTGAGTACAGGAATCCCTTATTGGTATCATGAATCTATGGATTACTGCAACAGACTGGATTTGAGTGGACAATATTTCCAGTTGCCTGCCATTGGCCAGAGTGCAGCCATGGCTGGGGATACTTGTCTGCATTAATAGGAGTAAGGTGGAATGACCTCTGACCTGTGGTAATATAGGCGGGAGCACTGTGGGAATGTGTAGTCTTATGTATCCTTTTTTTTCTTCTGTATCTATAGCCAGTATAACCGCCCTACAGCGTATCACACCAGCTTTGCAGGCACGTGGCGCGGCAGCAGCTAAAAGTAAAACCTCCTTGATTACACTGTCACACCTAACTAATGCACATCTATCTAGATCTGCAAATGCTCTTTAGAACAATCTAACGAAGATGCCCCTACTGTGCTTGGTGATAACAAATTCATCTTTATGATAGTTCTGGGAAAATACAAATTTTTGGACACATCAATTCTAGGTTGGTTACTCTGCAACTTGAAGTCATGACAGACGAAGGCATGTAGACTTAGTCTATCATAATTTCTATGGGAATGATTCTTCCGAGTTCAAGCATACAATACAAAATATATGCAACAGCTTTATGTAAGTAATAAATTGAGCCATTGTAAGAAATTTATCTTAATATTTTTATATCCATACACACAATGCTTATTAACAAGCTTCCCACCAGTCTTCTGACCCTTCTCATGTTGGAATGACCTAATGCCTACATCACATGACCTGAGCAGAAGTATGATGTCAGCAAGGGGTCACAGGTGCCTGGCAGTTTGTATCGGCCCCCGTCTCTGATGAGGAATGGTGGATAGGCCCTGATGTAGACGGCACAGGCATCGGAGCTTCTTGGTAATACTTTGTGTACTGATAAGTTCAAAAGTTGGCTACTGATAGACATTCATATGAAATCAAACCATAGTATAAAAACGCCATTACAAAGTACAAAGGTCTGTTATTCACTGTTGTTTGGATACATATCCCAGCATTTGTGAACTGCCATCAATGATAAACACAAACCACAGGACAATTTAACAGCTAAATTGTTCTTTATCCAAACCTTAGACCTATATAATTGTATTAAACTTTTAAAGCTGGAAAACTTATTCGTTTCTGTAACTTGGGGAAAAAAAAATAATACTGTAAAATGCATTTAAGTTCGCGGAGATTTAATTTCGTGGTAGCAGGAAAATGGACATTTTGCGGTGGATTTAAGTTCGCGGTAACACCATATAGACTGCAGTCTAATACCAATTGATAGAAAAATGTTGGCGGTGGTTTAAGTTCGCGGTGAAGTGGTCACCACAAAAATCGCGAACATTTATCCACTGCAAACATTTCTGCATTTACAGTATTAAGCACATTGCTTGAGCCTATAAGCAAGACGGATGTATGTCTTCCTTGTCAGATGAAGGGTAGGAATATCTGATTCCCTTCTGGCTATACCAGATATGCAGCCTCAATCGTTATGATAAAATGGCACTTTATTGATATGATAAGAGATTCAGCTATACATCAGACTCTGCAGAATCTGTAGATAAAAGAAGAAGCAAAATTTGTGGGATTTCAAAGGCAATCGTGTGTGTTCTATATAATAAAGTTTTCCTTGAAGTTGACTCCTTCAATCTACTCATGGGCCACCCCAATTGATTTCTTAGGTTCTTGGAGTTTTGAAAATAAAAATATAGCAAGCGGACATCATCAAAGCTTAGGGCAGGGAGGAGAACTTGAATATGACCCTATCCACTTTGTAAAACTGAGTGCACCAAGGCATGGATCTGGTCCTCTGACTTTGAGTTCAATTGTCTTACCAGTTAATAAGCATATTTTTTATTATCTTTTCTAAAATCTGACAACCAACAAATTAGATTGGTGTGGCCTTATGAAGAAAGATAAGAAACCTGTTTTGCTACAACTGAAATTTTCACAATGGTTCATTTTTCGTCGTAGTACTACGACGTCATAATATTTTTTTTTTTATTTTTTGCGGTAAATGTTCGTTCTGTCTTCTGCGGCGTCTATTCCCTTGTTGAGACAACCAACTACAAACCATCTCCAAGCTACTGTAATACTAATTCAATTTGTTGGTTCTCAGATTTAAAAAATACAAAAAATATGCCTAACTGGTAAAAACATAATAAAAACAAAGTCAAAGGACCAAGTTTGTACCTTAGTGAATACTGTCATAAAAAAATTATTCACATATTCCTCCATGCCCCCTTTCTTTGTTTGCTTGGTATATTTTTATTTAAAGTACCAAGGAAATCATGAACTTGGCATGGCCTTAGCACTCACACCTCTCCCTACCACAATCAAATTAAAACTTACATCATCTGTCTTACATGAAAAACATAATTTCTAGTTTTTCAGCAGAGAACATACCAGGGCTCTAGCCAGCGTCCGTTTTTCCGTCAATTGGTGGAAATTTGCTGCGTGTGACGGAAAAATTTTAAACCGATCCGTCAACCTTACAGACAAAAATCCTTGGTGGAAGCTACAGGTGGCTTGGGGACGCTGTCCACGGCCATATTAAAAAGCCACACACTGTTTGTTTTGCTATAATAATTGTTGACGAAGTATGTCGGCGCCCTTTTGCATACAATAATCTCATTAAAAACCCGTTTTTCAAGGTCTCAGTTCAGTCTCTGTAACTCACGAATAGTGTTTTCGTGACAATAGGAATTGGCTGACGGAAAAAAATTTTGAGCTGGCTAGAACCCTGGAACATACTGAAAGTTTCCCCCTCTCATCCTCATCATGGCAACTCAAAGTACAACAAACACATAATTGAATCTGCAACGCCCAGCTGGCCTTCAGACTAAAGCCAACCAATTCTTCTGTACTTTCCAAAATGCACTTTAATATGAAGCTGTGGCTATACTTAATGACTCACAGTCAGGACACATTTGGGTGCCTGGAAGCTTCATAATCCATTCTGCTGGAGAAATGGTCAAACAATATTACTGTATTACGTGATGGTGGGTTACCCTAAAGAATTGCCAATGCCAAAATTTTGAAATGTAATAAAATGTAACAGATACATCATACAGTCAGCAAAAAGCTAACATTAACAAGGAATTATAGACTGAGTTGATTAGACTTATATCAAGGGTAAAGGTTTCTATAGTGGCAGCATTATAATATTTATACATCTTGGAATCTTTCTTTTAATAATACAATGAGATTCTTCCTGCACTATAACCTGGCAGTTACAACTGTTGATACCTTTAGTTATCTCCTATATAATTTCTTAATTTTGAATATTCTACTGTTTAATGAAATTTTTTTTAGCTTTGGTGTACATGAAACTATTGATTAGAAAAGAGCGTTAATTTGTATGAAGATTTGGGTATTTCCTGTATATGGGCCTCTCTTCTTTCCATTTAGTCTTCAAACTGGCTCAAAATTTCGCAGTTCGGGCACTCCTATCTTTGTATTATATACAGTAGGTGTGATGCTCTTGTAGTGTATCTATGCTCCAATCTGTCAATAAACCAAACTGGGCTTGTTTCAGATGATGATCGGCCCATGACTCTTATTCTGGTGACAGGTTTTATACCCGTGATAAAAAGGCTTAACTATAAAAACGCCATAAACTTTTGTCAATACAAACCCTGAAGGGATGCTGCCATGGATATGAGATCTGACAACTCACAATCACCAAAGAGGACTTGTAAATTTGACCAAGCATCATTAAAATCATCTGAAATCATTTCTTTGGATTCATGGCATTATTTTTCATGTTTCAGGAGAGATAAAAAAAAAGATTTTTCTGTCCCATCTGTATAGTATAAATTATAGGTTTAAAGACAATAGAGTTGCTTTTACAAGCAATTATCATAGAATACAGGATGCCTCTGAGATGGGTGGTCATGGACAATTTAGGGAAGAAATAAAGTGTAGATCAAATATAATTAATGATAAAATAATTGAGAATTGATGACTGCTGATTATTCTGCTGATTTCATAACGGTCCTCTATTGTTTCTTGTCAGCTGCAAGTTCCTAAGCGACCCTCCTGCCCTCAACTCATCTGGCAAAAACTACCACAGAATGTAAGGAAAACTGTACGATCGATGGTTCTATCTTCTCTCCTCGATTCTTAAGTGTCCTTACTGGCATGTGGAGACAAAATGTCCTAAAAGCCGGTAGAAAGACATGAAAGTCACAGCATGAGACGAGTAATTGGACATTGTGGCTAAGACAAATGTTATCATTAATGCGTTAATAAAAGCTAGACTATCATTCCTACTGTTAAGGCTTGATATACAGCAAAACGGTCTTTTCGACTCTGGGTAAATGCATAGTTGAATTTTGATGCAAATTCTATAGAGCTCTATATAGTAGTAGAAATTTACAATACTGCATCAAAAAATATGGCATAAAGGCAGGCAGGCATAAATAATGTGAATAAGTGTAATCTAAAAACCACCCTGCAATTCAATTAAAATTGATGGATAATCGTGCTTCAGCACCGGTGCAGTGCCATCGATCTGAGACTGATTTCTCGGCGATTCCGCGGCCGTGTCTGCCCCAGATTCGCCAACTGTTTTGCATGTAGAAACTGGAGCAGTAGGGCAGCAATCAAACACGGATCACCCCACAGCTGCAGCAAGTGCATAAATATTGTCAGGAGGAGCTCCAGGCTTTCACATACACCTGCAGGCAAACAGCAGCTACTCAGGCTTACACATCATACAGGCAGGTGCACTGGACGGGAACATTACAATATGTCTGGTATAACTGCTGTAGAATTATCCTGTTTTTATGCGGAATGTATATTCTTCCAGCTATCCAAGAAAATGGGAGATTATGTGCTGCATAAATATGAGCATAGGCATCTGGGGAGGGGAGATGTGACACTGTCTGTGTAAGCATTGAAAAAGAATCTTTATTCTGTTTCAAAAAGTATCTGAGATATTGGAGGATCACAGTCATAGAGTTTGGTTAGTTAAGAATTCATCATATCCTACCAGAGTATTGCTTTACTTTGGGTTCTACTTCTAGCCGGTGTGTTTTATTCTGAGACTGAATCACACAAGGTCGTTGCAAAGTGGAACAACGAAGCGAGTAATTAAGTCTTTATATCACTGGGAATCCTGGGAGAGATCAGCAGCTACCTAATAAGGCAAAACCTGTCTGCACAGATCCCCAGGCAGCTTCCCTACGTGTCACACCCAGGTGTACGGCAAGGAAACAAGGTCACAGAAAGGTTTTCTGTGTAACCTGATATGCAGCAGCCATGGAAAAGAACACAGCAAGCACTGAGCAGGCCTATATAAGGCTATGTCTCATTCATCTGTGCTGACAAGCCACACAGGGGTCTTCAGACATTTATCATGACATGGTCCCAAATGAACAATAAAACCAATATTTTTCCTCTCTAAATAATGGTAGAAAAGGCTAGACCTTCAGTAACTTGCCATTGTTACAATAGCACCATATATATAGTTAACTGAGGAATTAGGCTACCAAAATAACTTGAACATAAAACTGAACTAGATGAAGCGTTTGTACAGCAAGACTCGTTTTGCCTATGTCCATTTCCACACACCCACTGCGGCCATGTTAAGTGCCCTGCAAGGCCGCCGGAGGCCATATTGACATGCTGGTCGTGTGTACAATGGCTGGAGTGGGGCATCAAAATGGTGTGCAGGTCGCGGGGCAATGCCGGCAGGAAAACAGAGGCAGAATAGTTAGGGTACCGTAGTATGGATGGGAGGGGCCACTCAGGGCTTACAGGAACTCAAAAATGTATGATTAGGGTCTGTCTGATACAGTACAATAGAAAGTTAGGAAGGCTTGTTGGAAGATCACAAAATATACAGAATTCTAGTGTCTAGTACGTGATGAACCTACAGTGTACCGCAGTGACTGTGGAAAAGTATTGCGAGCTCTGAACAGCTATACAGCAAAACTAGTTGGTTTGAAATAGAAAAAAATCATTGCAACTATAACAAATATGTCTACGCCAATCTAATTTGTTTGTTTCTCAAATTTAGGGTACCGTAGCATGGATGGGAGGGGCCTCTCAGGGCTTACAGGAACTCTGATCTGTCTGTATGGTACAGGGCATTTGGAATGTAGTACGTATATGGGAAAAGTATTGCATGCTCTGAACATCTAATGCTAGTTCACCTTTATCCACGGTGTAGGTAACCTATATCCCTTGTTTCTAAAAACTGGGTATCTATGGATATCAAGTCGCGGGACAGAGGTTTTTTGAAAATATTGTATTTTGAAATCACCGTCCGTCAAGTTGATATCCTTAAATAACTTTTTTTAAAGCAACAGATATAAGTTTCTTTGCAGATAAAGGTAAACTAGCATCAAAGTTGGATCCCAAAACTTGCTGGTTTGAAAAAAATCATTGCAACTGTAAGAACTGTGTCCACACCAATTCAGGCTTAAAACATTAATACAAAAACAAAAATATTAGAGAAAATTAATGGGTCTGGAAAAAAAATTGATCAAAGACCAAAGTGCAAACAGCATCTGTGACACTCCCACATCCCCCCTCCCCCAATGTTGCATACATGTGTTACTCTTGCTGTGCTGTGCTGTACGGGTCCCCTCCCTTTAAACATGGGCAGACAGTTTAGTCAATAGAGTAGGGTTTTGTCCTGCTGCCCCTCCCCCTGACTCACATCATTATCCATTCACAGCTGAAGCTGTAGCTTAACGTCTCTGTGAGCTCCTCTCTTAACTGCTGGGTGATAGCACCGGTTATTAGATTGAGGTTTGTCTCACAAGGGACCAAATTCTGCAGCCACTTAATTGCACACGGGCCAAAACAATGATTCTACAGGGATCACGTCTGCAGGATCGTTTCAAGGGCATGTTTATAATGCATGGATGTGTCAGGTTATGATGACTGAGCTAGTGCTATGTGTTACATTGCGATCTTGAGGTGACTTTTAGTTAACGCTAGTTCACCTTTATCTGTGGAGTAACCTATATCTGTCATTTAAAAAAACAGGGTGTTAAGTGATATCAAGTCACTCGGTGATTTCATATTGCAGTTGTTTCAAAACATTGCAGTTTTAAAACACTGCCCATCGACTTGGTATCCCTTAATACCATATTTAAAAACAATGGATGTACTAGTAGGTTACCCCACGGATAAAGGTGAACCAGCATTATTAGTTAGCTGGAAATCTGTTTGCAAAAAATCCAGTTCTTGTATTTCAGAAAACTGAATTATAAAATCAACATAAAAATTCTGCACCTTGCTAATTGGTATAGTCTTGGTTTGTAGTCTCAGGAATTAAACATAGTGAAAGGCAAGTTTGTGTCCTAGTCCCATTTTCATCTTGACTCGTGTGCAAAATTTACTTCAAATTGTCAGAGAAGGGAAACAATAATTGTGGCAATGACGTAGCAATATCATGGTCTCTTGTTCAAACCCCTCCCCATTATATGTATATGACATTAGGTTATTGTAGAGGCACACAGTATGCAGTAGACCCAGTCTGCACTGCTATGTAGGTACTAAATAAGAACCTTAAGGTCTTGCAATATGCTTCTGGGCCATGAAAACTGAGCTACTGTAAATGCAGAAACTTTCGCGGTGGATTAATGTTCGCGGTTTTCGCGGTGGCCGCTTCACCGCGAACTTAAAACCACCGCGAACATTTTTCCATGGCAGTAAGATACTACAGTGCATGGTGCTACCGCAAAATTAAAACCATCGCGAAAAGTCCTTTTTCCCGCTACCGCGAAATTAAATCCCCGCGAACTTAAATACATTTACAGTATCTGTTTTATGGACAATGGCAATACCCCTGGGAGTGATTCAGCTAAAAATACGCATACTTAAATACTTATTTTAATGGAATAAGACAATAGCTCTAAGGTTTGTGGTATCCTCCTGAGCTATCAAAAAAGTTCCCTGTATCTATGATTTTACTGAGAATGCAAAACGCTTTGTATATTTCAGTGCTACACGTATGTGTAGGTGTACGGTGCTAATCATATTCAGGTAATTCCAGCGAAAACTTGAGAACTGAAGTGTATAATTAAGTCTGTGTCTGGGACATATATTCCCAAGAGGATTGATTTATTTCTGTTTATAAAATTTATTCAAGGAATTGTAAATCAACCAACTCAGTTGTTTGGCTTGTTGATACCAACAGATCCAGTTGTAAAATGAGATTTTTTTTTTGGCATCTTGTCTTTCAATCTATTTTTCAAAATCTGAAACTAAAAACTCTCGATGTAGGGTTGATTGGTTCAGATACCAGACAAGATATTATGTAAGACAGGGTTAAACAACAAGGCACAAAAAAAAGTGACAGTTATGAAATTTTTTTTTCCTTTCCAATACTGTTATTGTTAACGATCAAAGACAGCAGACGTCACAACCTTTATCTGAACATGTAACTGTACTACTCTTCAAGTAGCTTACACATACACACACACACACACATGTACACCCAGACACACTTACACACAAACATACACACTTACATGCTCACACACCACTTACACACACAGAGGCAGACACACACACACAGAGGTAGACACACACACACAGAGACAGATATGCACAGACACACACACACATATCCACGAAGACACACAGCCAAACACACACGCACAAACATGCACACACACACACACACATTTACACACACATTTACACACACATTTACAAACACTCTCACACAGTCAAAAACAACCCTTCCCTCCCCTGAGATGCAGTAAAAGCCTCCATGATGAAGGTGATGGACAGACCATACATCAGCCCCAGAAGGCCAATACCAGGTCCCTCCCCTTTATAGGTATTTCCCACCACTTCCGTTATGATGCCGTGATAAGCATACCCTAAACAGTTCCTGGAGATGGCAGCTGTCGCCCATTGATTTTTATGTGTGCAGAAAACGATGGAAAAAACAAACTTGAATGTCTAATTTGGATTTTTTTAATATTTGGAATATCGAACTGTATTCTATACTGGGCTTCTTTCCTGATCTCATACTTTGTACAGTTCAGGTCCAATTGCACATACATTTGTAAAAGCTGTGAAGATGTCAATGCAGATGGCTGAAGAAAAAAAAAAGTTATTGCTTTTTTCCTGGAACTTGCAAAGCTGCAGAAATTGTTGGTACAGTTCCAAGAGTGTCCAGGATGCACAAAAAAAAACTGTGTGAGAATCATTGATCAGTCCACACTGCAGCAGGAAAGATATGGATTGTAAAAAAACAAAACAAAAGCTACAGAATTCTCACCTTCTTTTTTCACCTGAACTTCTTGACAAGCATTCAGCAGAGCAAACCGATTCTCTGGTCAGAAATCCTGACTTCCCAGGGCAGGTTTTTCCGAGCAGGTCTTTGCCGCAGGTTTTTTAGAGCCTCCAAGTTGCAGGAAGAAGAAGACGATCAGCACAAGTATCACTGCGAGCTCCCGCACAGCTAATTTGAGCACTCCTTCCTGATGGCCATTCGTGGAGCAAGAAAGATGCAACAGGCTTCTTCCTCGGAGGCGGGCATCCTCCCCATCACTCACGTCTTGCTCCGCCTCGTCCCCGCACAAGGAACTTCCCCGGCGCTCCTCAAGAAACCCAGACACTCCCTCAAGATGCACCGAACGCAGCGCGAGGATTAAGGAGCTTGAAGGAGGCACAAGGAGGAAGGAGCCTTGAATCAGAAGATGCGATCTGTAAGTGACACCATTTTGAATAAGCCTCAATCAATACCTCATCCAAGATGGTCTGCGTAAGACGTGCAGAGGCAACAACCACCTGCCGAGGGACGCACGACTTCTCAAGTGTCTTCGCCCGGTCCCGTCCAGGGTCCCTTGCGGAACGGGGATCAGCGAGTGACAAGCTGACGGCCCCTTCTCCGCAACTGCAGCGTTTCTTGCTATGATAATCAGGGCCAAATCCGATACAACAAACGTGGTAACTGCAGCCCAATTCCCAGGATAAGAGCCGGAGCCGCGCGCGGAATACTAACCAGGCTGCCTGCAGCCCCGGGCGGGAATTTGGCATTCCGGGCACACGTCAGCAGCTGGGGAATCTGGCTACCCTACCATCCGTCAGGCTGATTCACTCCGAACTGATTAGGTCCAGACTCCTCTCCCAGCCGAGCTCTCCGCACGCTCCCCCGCACCGGGGACGGCTCCCCTCCCCTCACAGCCGACGCGCCGCGCCGGTATCAGCCGCGCAGACGACATCGGGCCCCGCAATCTGAGGGGCCGTAATGAGCAGCTCGGCAGAAGCCCATAAATAAGGGATTGACAAGCGAGAAGTGGGCGCAACTTGACCCCGGCTGGCGGCCCGACATCGGGCATATAATAAACATGAGGACGATGGGTGCACCCTCCCCGCGTGGAGCGCACACACGGCTGGCGGGGCGGCGGCACGCACCAACGCACGTCCCTCACATTAACACGAGCATTAACCACAGGACGCTCGCACAAGCCAAGTGGGGTGGAATTGGTGATGAGGCGGGGCAAAGCTTCGGCTGGTAGAATAGTCTCACACCCAGTACCAACCCGGGCAGGCTTAATGTAGTCATTTACTATTTGGTATGAAACACACCTTCCAATAATTCTTTATCTTCCTCTGTCTATCTCTCTCTCTCTCTTGTTACTACTTGGTGGCTGGAAAACCAGCCCATGCAGGTTTAAAGTGAGGCATTTGGAATATGGAGCCGGCAGAGATGCAGACGAGCGTTCCTTCCCACTGCCAAATGGAATGTGAACACGCACGGAATATCAACAAGTCAGGGGGTCACTCCAGGACAAAACCATCCAACGTGAAGAACGCAGATTTCCAATAAGACTGCGTTATTGGATCAGTCCATTATGCGAAGAAGGGTAGGGGATAGGAGTTATTGGTGCTGCATTTTATACTGATGTTCTCTATCTCTACCCTGTGTCTCTAGTCGGTACACATATTGAATATACATCATGTACAGCAAAATCATCATAAAGATTACATCCTTCTCCAGTTACACCCTTGATGATTATAGATGATGGGCAGGAATATGTTATACTGCTGGTGAGATTGCAGTGGGGTATTGGGCTGATCCATTGTAGAAATAAGGGGTGGATAGGAATATCTGATGCTGTTTCTGTCTAGCCTGTTTTTGTAATTGGTTAGTCTGCGATCACGGAAGTGTATCCATTTCAATCATTTGTAAAGAAATATGTGACGCCAATTCTGTATGTGTAGTAGTCCAACTACAGTTTGATAATATATAATATATATATATGTATAAAGTATTCATGGCAGGTGTAGAAATATATCCACCCACTGTCCCTGGTATTAGTCACTTACATGCTTTTATAAAAGTGTAGAAAGCAAACGCACTAATGGTACATGGTATGGTGCACAGGGGACTGTCACTATAGCAGGTTAAGCTGATAATGTACTACACATATTTGTATTATCTAGTTTTTGATTTGGAAATTTACTATCATGATATATAGTAACACCATACTGATAAGATCTAATTCGTAAATTCATGTATGAGACCAATGCAACTTTGTATAATAGGCATTTCAAATTCAACTGCCAACTCATAAGGACTATAAACTGTTATATTATACTGTGTGACCCTTGCGTCTTCCCTCATGACCTCGATAAGTTAATGAAAAGCTGATTTGAGCTTTTATGAATAAACAAAGGTTCAAACAAAAGAAAATAAAGAAAAAGAGACATGTCCCAATGACAGTACATCAGAGAAGAAGCAATGTACTGTTGAACATATCATTGCAAGTTACACCTGAGTAAGTAACTGTTACAGCCATTGTTTCCAGCTGATTCCAGCTTCAGGCTTACCCATTGCCACCTCTACTCAGCAGGTCTGATGGACGATGGGCCTGACAATGGCATTAACTGTAACTACTTCATAACTTGGACTTGAGGGAATTGTATAGGCTACTCAACAAGCCAATAGTCGTTACCTGACATCATTGACCAATCAATTCCTTTGATAAATAGTGAAACTTTATACAGCTATAAAACTGATGAATAAAAGTATAAATGGACAAGCTGCTAATAGAAAAAATGGTTAATGTTCACTTTGAAGACTCATACATAAAATTAAGTCTTTAGATCTAAATACTTATGTTTCTACATACATTACAGATCTGTAGTTTGACATCAGTAGTTTGCAAGCAGTATTGGCTGGGAAAAGGTCCCATGTTTTAATGATAAGTGGGATTTGTGCACACTTCAATAATCGCTTTCCATGTATCTGAAAACACTAAAGGTCGATTAAACTGATCACCAGGCGAGGCGCCTACATCAAACCTTCTATAGTAGTGATGGACAGATATTATGGGTGCTAATTACTGGTAAGGTCGTTAGCTGTTTTTAACGCTGACGACGGGTTTCTAAAACAATCTCCCACTAGCTGGTTACAATAGATCAGCTGACAAGTACACTTTGAAAAAGAACTTGATTTCATTTCCCCAGCTCAGCTTTCATACTTTCAGCTCAGTTAACTCTCTCTCTACTGCCTACCTTAACAAAGACTACAAATCCTACACAAAAAGGCAACCCTTGGGTAGTGCATGGTTAACAACACAAGAAAATGGCTTCATGTTTCTGCCTTGAATTCGTATGAAAAAGTTGACATACTGTCAGTATGAATACTAATGCTTGCCCCCTGCATAACAGTTTCATACAATTACACACACACTTAGGAATTTGAAAAGTTTTCATGGCTTCAGACATCTTGTGACACTTTTATTGCACGTCGTGACAATAATGTTGCGTAACGAGACATATCACATGGACAGTATCAATGTGGAAGCTCCACAATCACCAAGGTCGCAGGAAAGTCAATGGAATAAGCAAGGGCACGGAATGGAGAGGTCAACTGAATAGAACATCACATTACCCGGCACTATCAATGACTGAAGGGTAGGTTGGGAGAGTGGCCGCTGGCACTGATATCTACCGGTCTGAAATGACAGTGTATTACATGGAAAGGATATATGGTTGGCTAACTCTCTGTGTATCGTAAGTGCTGTTTTTTTCCACAGTGTTTCCAGTGATGTTTCACTCAAAGAAAGTGGAAAACTTGATGGCAGATAAATACAACTTATGAAATAAAATGATAGAAAAGAACATTGTAGAACAAGTTTTGAAGGTCAGTTGGAGTCTCAGTGGCAGGGAACACTGATATCAACTCTTCTGAAATGACAAATTACGACATGATAACTTACTGGTTTGCTAACTTTGTTTAGTAAATGCAGGTTTTCTTCAAGAATTCTAGTGAGTGTGACTCTGAGAATGTGGTAATTCATAAAAAGACCGGATGCTGAAATACTTTTTGCAAAGAAAGTTACTTGGCTAGGAACTCATTGTGAGGTTAAGTGCATGATTACTGCTAGCTTTGTGATAAAGAACTGATGTAGACTCTATAAGAACTCGAAAGGTTCAATTGTAAAAATGCAGGAAGCACATTCAATGAAATGAAATGACAGCTTACTGTACAAGAACTTTGTTTGGTAAACACAGTATTCAAACACTAAGTCTCAGTAAGCCTGGTGTGTAACCACAGAACATGGTCACTGCCCAATGCAACAGTAATAAATACAAAGTCAAAAACAGGCTGACTAGTGTGTCTTGTCTTCTCCTCGGTGCTGATTTCACAGCTGAAGATGGAAGGTTTATCAGGGTTAGAAATACCCACCAGAAAACCTACAATTTGCAATAACAATTTTGAGAGATCGCACAAGACTCCACAAGAACTAGAAAGATTTAACTGTAAAAATGCTGGAAGCTCATACATGAAATGAAATGATAGCTTACTGTACAAGAACTTTGTTTGGTAACCATAGGATTTACACAAAAAGTCTCTGGTTGTCTGGCGTGTGACCAAAGAGAGATGCAACATTAATAAATGAGTTGACTATCAGGGGCAAAAACAGGCTGACTAGTGTGTCCTGTCCCTGGTGCTTAAACAATTGCTGGAGAAGGAAGGTTTAACAGGGTTGGAAATGCCCGCTGGGACACCTGCAATGCTGACAACAATTGTTTGAGATTGCAGATGAGAATATTTTTAAAATATGGCAGGCTAAAATAACACAGGTTTGGTATTATGAATTATGAATTTGTCAGCTTCTTCAACAGAAAGCCAGAAACAACAGAAAGGTTGACATGAAAGAAGTACAGTTTTCTACTTTCATTTATACATAAATGGCCAGTAACTAATTCTTTATTACACAACAATGCCCTAAAGAACACGTTTCATTTCATATCTGTTTCAGACAGCAGTGACAAAACTCCATATCCAATGAGTGGACTACAGAAATGCCACATTTTCAGCCCCAGAAACAAGCGATCCCCTTCCCCCTGCCACACATTGATCTATGGCGGTCAGGAGAAGCCGGTCTTGCTGCTGCGTGTTGTGCAAGGACTTTGTGCGGATATCTGATATGTACCGCGCATGAAAATGCACCCATTCATTACGGACGGCCATCTTGCAATTGGGGGCCACGGTCATTCCGGTCGAACTTGGACTCAGCAGCTGAGTCGTCCTAGCCAACTGCATGACTACAGTGGGTAGACTTCTGCACTAGGGGAAAACGGAAACTACAGACAAGGACAGACTCCTGGTTTAAATACTTTGTATTCCCAATGGTCTTTTGTTATGCCGCACCGATTAAATTTGTTGTTTCTTGGATTTGAAAATAATATGCATAACTGACAAAAATAATGAAAACAAAGCCAGTGGACCAGGTTTATGCCTTGATACAGTCATTTATGGCGTGAATATGGTCATGTTCAAGTTTTGTTCCTTGCACTATGCTTTTATGATGTCTGCTTGCTACATCTTTAACAACCCAAGAACCAAGTAAATCAACTGGCCTGGCCTTATATTTGAAACAATCTTTAAAATCTTGTGTTATGATTTATAAGAGATATGCAACTACAGGTGAATTCATTGATGTTGAAGTAGATTGTACAGGACTCAAAACTAGCTGATATTACTATATCTACACTAGGAATGAAATGATTTGGAGATCATATACTGGAAGATCGGAAGAAAATAGCAAATTCATGAACATACCTCTACAATAATTACGTATGCCCATATAACATATTATGTAAAGAATGTCTATCATACACTATTTTTTTAGTTAAAACAATGTCAGAGTCACCCTCGCCAATGGATGAAAATGACTCCTCCCTAGGTTGCCACCCACCCTCCCCTTGTGCGCAGTGATTCTCCCCCACCATCAGCTTCTCCGTGGGATCCCAAGATTGCCGAACACCAAATTGATTTTTGGGAATCGTCTCATCGACATTAATTTTCCTCTTCACTTTTTAAAAAATATTTCCGGCCAATTTTCCCCTGACGGCCCAGCGGGAGCTTGCTGACTTATTGACTGCAGGTTTGAGGGGTTCTCAGTAAAACTGACATGATACTGATACTGACATTGTGTGTTGGAATCCATCACATTCAGGCAGCATGCAACAATTCAAGTAATTTAGTATTCTGACCTTGATCTCACAACCTCAATTCAATTCACCCTTTCTGATGTAGTTTACAACACAAATTGAGATAAAAATACTGAAACTCTGTCATCTATAAAATATATATTCAACACACAGGTGGGATAGAAAAAAAAGAAAGTATCGTCTACTCCTCTTAATCATTCATTGCCACATCAATAGCCTTCGATAATAATCTTCAACATACCCTTGACTGTGCATAGTAAAGTGTTTGCATGATCAATGACAGACACTGGCCTTTATTACCCTCAGAGACTACCAATATCATCAATATCATCAAAATCAATCATTTTGACTAAATCAACTCCGGTATCCAGGAAACTAATTTGAATCTGCCCGAGGGTGTAAAATTAATTTCCAGCCCAAAGATCCCCACAATAGTCCAAATGTCACCGAGGGAAACCCCCTCATTTTAGTGCCTCTCCAAATTGAATGGCCTGACATGGTCCTAATCAGGGTTAAACCCACCACTAACATGGGAACAAAGGGGGGCATTTTCATCAAGACACTATCTGCATGTCAAAAGGAACATATAGACAATGACATGACAATAGATGTGCATTCTGTTGTATTGCAATTAGGCATTAGTAAGTTAAAGCATTGTTTTGTAGAATCTGGTTATTTCTAGTGCAAGTATAACAATTGTGACACTTGTAAGATACCCTTCTATCACATTTGATGAAATTAATAACAGACCCTACAGAATGAGTACATTAAAATTTAACTTTTGTTTCTGTGACTAAAAAAACTTTTGTTTCTAATTTGTGTCTAATTTGTGTCTACAGACTTCCATTTCATACCAATCCTTAACCCCTGTGGTGCTGGCAAATTTTCACTATACATTTTTCCAATTCTGGGCATTTTAGACCCTTTGGAAAGTAAGGGTACTGTTTTCACTATGCTACATTATTGAAAAGATGAGACCTTAACTTAAGCTTTCTAATGATGTAC
The DNA here is from genome assembly GCF_000003815.2 of Branchiostoma floridae. NCBI lineage: Eukaryota > Metazoa > Chordata > Leptocardii > Amphioxiformes > Branchiostomatidae > Branchiostoma > Branchiostoma floridae. Next base: position 32,046,078 of record NC_049981.1, read on the forward strand.
AACTTTATAGGTAAAAAAAGTAGCACAGTGAAAACAGTACCAACGTATGCTTCCTAACATATGTTAAGCACAGCACTACAATCCATTGTGATGTATTACAAATACATGTAACTTAGCCACAATGTAAATGTGCAGAATTTCTGTACAACACAACAAACATTGTGAGAGGTTCATCAGACACCCACCCTTGCGTGGTGGTCCCACAGCAATCTCCCCCACAGCCCTGCCAACCACCCATCCTTGTGTGGTGGTCCCATACCAATCTCCCCCCACGA
>NC_049981.1:32046452-32110468 GCF_000003815.2 Branchiostoma floridae
TCAGACCCAGTCTGCTTGGTTGATAAGGTTGAAGGACAGGTACAATAACATCTCAGCACCAGAAAAAGGTACAGAACACATTTGACCAATCAGTGCAGAGCAAATCTACAGGACCAGTATGGTTGGCCAACCAGCACCAAAGACAACTACAGAGACACTCTGATTGACCAATCAGCACCAAGAAAGGGTACATAACAACCCATTTGACCAGTGGCACTAAGGAAAGTAAAAAACAAACAAAAAAACAGCACAATTGACCAATCAGCACCAAGGACAGGTATAGAACCCATATGATTGACCCATTACTGGCATTAGTACTGTGGAAATGTATGTTGAATAGCATGATTGAACATTCAGAACTAAGGATAGGTACACAACAGTATGATTGACCAATCAGCACCACAAAAAGGTCAAGTTGACCTATCAGCACTGAGGAAAAGGTACACAACAATATGATTGACCAACTAGCACCAAGGACAGGTACAGAACCGGTCTGACTTGACATCATATCAAAATGAAGTTGAAGCTACTAAGAAAATAAGCCCCAAGGACATGTGTTATAGCAGCAAATTTGACCAAAGGCACTAAATTTGGATAGAATACAGTCTGCTTGGCAAATCTACCCAAGGTAGGGACCAGATTTATTGATCATTACCAAGAACAGGTAATTATAAAAGAAGTATTGATTAGTGCCCATGTAACATACCATCTTGTTTGACCCGCCAATAGGCACAGGGCAAGACACTAAAGGTTGATTTCAAATGAAGCAATGGTAACGAATAAGTAAAACCGATATGAACATAAAGATATAAACATGAACATTGTAACTAGCCAGTTTGTACCAGAAACACATACCTCAGTCAATCTTTACCATACTCCATTCTTAAGGATGTGATATCATCTTGTCCTGTCCTTTTTTCTCCAAAAATCAAACTTGTCAGTAATACCAATATTACGGCCTATAGGTACAGCTGGCATTAAAGGATTTGACTTCATCAGAACTAGTACGTGAGATGGTGACATGCCTGAGGGGACTATGATATGAAGGTTCTATGATTTAATTACAAAAAATAAACCTCTAGTAATGTCACCATCTAATCGGTCTCTGTGTAATTACATCTACATTATAACCCATGCTTCCATCTGAAGATCTATAATCTTAACGTACTGTGAGGAATACGTAGCACCTTCTGTGTAAACACATCATTTATCTAATGTATGTATCAGAAAAAGGTAGTGCACTGTCTTTTTTGCTTCTGTGGCCACCTCTCATTGTTACAAAATGTTCTCAATGGATCACCACTTGCCTTTCATGTCTTAATTCTATGGCTACTATGAAACATCTCACAAAAATATCTTATAAGATAAAAGCTTGTGTGTACCTTTACTAATATTCGCTTCCACAGAAGCAGAGCACCCTTTCTTCCTCCATAATCCACCTCTTAGGAGGAAGTTCCATGCTGACAGCTTCTTTCTTAGAACTAGGTCGTTATGGAACAAGCTTCTACGTAATTGCTTCCCTGATGGTACAACTTTAAATTTTATCTGGACAAAGGTGAACGCATATCTGTCACCACAGGCCAGAACAGTAACCTAAAACATGTGAGCGGCTCTTACATCTTTGCTTCGTGGTGAATCTGAAGTAAATAAAAAAGAAATCCAATCTTAACAGTTCTGGAAGCAGCAGTCTCCTTACACTGCATTTACAAACTGTCCGACACAGCCTGCTTCTAAGAAAAGAATTAGGGATTCAAGGAATAACTGTGACCTAAAAACCCTCCATGTTCTTTTTAAAACTCCAGCACAGCGCTCTGAGGCGTTATCCATCTTGATTCCAGTACATGACAGCGGGGAAGAGACTTCAGCGAGATCCCCAGGATGGCCCGCTTGTCTGGACAGTTTTATGAAGAGGCAGGTTGGCAGTCCTGCCGCCATGATAAGTGACCTAGAAATGTGACCTATAAACACACAGCACTGTGCGATCACTGCTCCTGGGTCATACAATTGACTGATTGTATAATAAAAGACTTCCTTAGAGCAGTCTTCTGCAGGCAGTATACACCATATGTAGTAATTAGTATTTTCGTATGTCACAGTTCTGTTTTGTAGCCATAATTGATCAACATATTTAGTGATAGCCTACACTACAATTACAAGACTGGAAAGTGATAGTTGACTACTAAAGGGAGTATCATAATTGACAGCAAACTTTCTTCACTTTTGTAATATCATCCTGAGGGCAGTCTTAAACATCATCCCAGGACAGAAAATTCATTGTTGGGACAGAATAATTCTCACCTTCATGACATGAAATCAATGAAAATGTTCCATAAGCTCAAAACGACAGATTTCACAACATGGGCTCCCAAACAATGAGTGACACAGAAAAAAAGGGAGTTTTAATGTTGAGACAACCACAAGAAAAATTCCATAATTTTGGATGTATCAGCAGGACCACTAGACATTTCTCAATACTTCACTCTGAAATCAATGTTAAATTGTCGCTAATTGGGCCAAACATCAGGCCTGAGCCTGCAGTCAGCTCGTCAATACCAGTAATTAGCATGTTAATTAGAGGGGCCATATCTGACAGCTGGAAATGAGGACATGACTTAATCAATGCACAAACACATGAATAACAGCTGAGTGGGGGAAGAGTACATCTGCAATGTCATCTCTTTTGGCGATGATCACGGATCATATTTAGTAGTAGCTACGCTTAGGCAGTTAATGTTGTGCTGACTACCTGTAATTTATGCATATGGTCTGATACATCTACTAATATAGTTTTGGGTCGACAGCACATGAAAAATTGACAAAACTTTTAAAGTACTGGAAATATAGATGATACATGGACTGTACATACTAATACTGTACTACTAACTCTAAGAGATCTAGCCAAAAGTTTGCCAACACTTATTCTAATGTGTGGTTTTGTCAAATCTTGCATAATTCCTCTCTTCATTTGAAAGTTTCAGACACTGTGTGTTATTAATCAGTCCTAATTATTATTTTGACACTTTTCCATCAATTTCAAGAAATCAAAGCAAATTGCCAAACACAAAACCAACCCTATACATAGTAGTAGTAGCCTTAGTAAACTCATATATAACATGAACTGTGGTGAGAGACATGGTGGTAAGAAACCCTGGTGAGAGACAGTGATCCATGTGCCGCCGCATGTGTTCAATAATTCAGGCCCGGTTTGACGGATGAGCTGAAGATGTGTGAGACAGGCTACATGAAGACCCAAACCACAACACTCAATTATTCATACCTCCAACATGTTAACTGCCTTATCTGTACACAGGAGGACACGCAAAATTAGCACAACAATACATCCTACTTCACTGGGTCTGCCTCCAACACTGGATCTGTTTTGTCTTGAGCACAAACTATCCTACAATTCAAACCTTTCAAAGATATACACAAACAATATACTACATTACTAGTAAGGACTACTTTACTGTATCTGCCTCTAACACTGGATTTGATTCATTCTCTAACTTAAGCACAAACTATCCTAAATCTTGCAATTCAAAGCTTTCAAAGATATTATATAACCACACAAAGAATATATTACATTAGCACAACAATATGGCCTACTTAGCTCACTGTGTCTGCCTCCAACACTGTATCTGTTTCATACTCTGGTCTTGAGCACAAACTATCATAAATTCTGCAATTCAAAGCTTTGAAAGACACATAAAGAATATGCTACATCATCATATTGATACATCCCACTTCATACTCATACTAGTCATAGTGACTGACAACAATTGAACAAATAAAATAATTCCACATTCACTAAGGTCTTAACATCATGCAGGTTATCCCCTCAACCGGCACAAAGACACACACACACACAAAGAAGATGCTATACTTGTATGACAATACAGCCTTTCTTCAATATATCGGACATCAACAAATCAAATAATACTGCGTCTATTCATAGGTCTTTGGAATGGGCTCTCCCAACAAGAGCATCATCACCAAATTAAAGATGCACAAATAAAAGTTTTAAACATGCTGATTTTGCTGATCTTATTTGATAGACTCTGGTACATTATTGTCACAACAAAATTAACTCTATCTGAATACTAAATACTAGTACTTTGTCTATTAGTACTGGTGACAAATCTTAGCATGTAAATATTGTGTGTGCCAATGACTTTTTTCTGAAATCCACCTAGAGCATTTTCATCAAGTTCAGCAAAAATCTTTGATTAAGATCTAATCTTTATCACTTTATCAGTCAACAAATCATGTTTATTGGTTTATGTTGATCAGTTCTATGCGCTGCTAGACTCAGTAGTACATACAGTCGTAAATGTTTTTTTTCTGAGTACACAACTGGTTGCAATTCTATGCAAGATGGCTGTTTGCCAGTTTATAATGAAATACAGAAATAGACAACGACAAAATAGATAAATATCAGTATTAAAAGGACGTACCAGTACAACCTTTCAACCAAAATGTGTTTCATAGGGATAAAGACTAGACTTTATTTCAATTTTACAGAGTACTTTGACAATTTGCATTTTCTTTTCTTTCTGCAATTCTAAATATGGTTGCAAAGTCTTGCTTATTTGAAGGACAAAAATGGATGCGCATACACGGATGTCATCCATACAATCAAGTCAGTACATGTGGTCTGATGGTTTGACAGTTGATACCACCTCATTTATTAGTATCATTAAACGCTTCAGTCCTGATTTTCCATATCAACAGCAGATTGAAAGGTGCTAAATCAGCCCCTGATTAATAATTCATGAGGTCTGGCTGGTGTTTAATGGTGCCAGCTGATGATGTGGCAACCTGCTCAGCTTACTGAATGCTGACAGCAGACCTAGACAGGAAAACACAGAGGGCAACCCCTTCCTACAACAGTAAAGAAACTCCAGGAGCTTTAGAGGAAGCTTGCAGGATGCGAAGCTCAGTGGAGAAAGATTAAGAAAGACTGGATGATGTGGCAACCTGCTCAGCTTGCTGAATGCTGACAGCAGACCTACAGTAAGCACAAAGGGCAACCCCTTCCTACAACAGTAAAGAAACTCCAGGAGCTTTAGAGGAAGCTTGCAGGATGCAAAGCTCAGTGGAGAAAGATTAAGAAAGACTGGATGATGTGGCAACCTGCTCAGCTTGCTGAATGCTGGCAGTACTAAAGCACAGGGGGCAACCTCTTCTACAACAGTAAAGAAACTCCAGGAGCTTTAGAGGAAGCTTGCAGGATGCAAAGCTCAGTGGAGAAAGAATAAGAAAGACTGGATGATGTGGCATCCTGCTCAGCTTGCTGAATGCTGAAAGCAGACCTAAAGCACAGAGGGTGAGCCCTTCCTACAACAGGTACAGTAAGGAAACTCCAGGAGCTAAGGCCACACCGATTTAATTTCTTGGTTCACGGATTTGCTCGCTCCTATTTTTTGGGAAAAAAAAATAAAAATAAAAATTACCACTCAGCAAATTTTCACCATTAATGAAACCATTCACCAACTCTCTGGTGTAGCAAATTGGCCTTTATATTATAAGCTCCTTAAAGTGTGGGTACAGGTGCTGTTACTGTACAAAAATAGTGTTTTTGTACTTTTTTCAAGCTGAAAACTTTTTTTCTTTATGTTTTGGATTAGCCATTACCTTTACCCCAACCATTTTACAATTCTTATTTTTATTTTTATTTCGCCCTCTCGCTCCATATTTTTTATGAAAAAATCCGTGAACCAAGAAATTAAATTGGTGTGGCCTAAGGAAGCTTGCAGGATGCAGCGCACAGTAGAAAAAGATGAAGAAAGACTGAATATAGCTTCAGGACTCTTCCAAGACTGTAAATGCAGAACACAGTGATGATGATGATGACCCACACTGGGGAGGGACCCTGGTGGGAAGTCTAAGGTATACCGTAGATTTGGAAATGTTCGCAGTGGTTTTATTTTCCCAGTTTTTGCAGTGAACGCCCCACCACATATCAATGACAACGTAATTTCCACTGTAATATTCATCTTGTTGTAATGTCTAGTGGCACGTACATGCATTGTAGCAGGGTATATTTTTGGATTTAAGCTCTATTTCTACAGTATTACTAAGTTGTAAATAATATAACCAAACCTGGTCAGGTAACTACCTCTCACAGGTCCCACAACCTCCAGTTGCTAGCCACATTAAAACAGTCCTGTCCTTTTCATAGTTAACCCCACCCTACACTAACCAACCACCTGTCCTGAGCAACCATTTTTCCTCATTTTCCTGAGTGGTTGATGACATGAATCCTGGTTTTACTGTACTTTGTGCATATTGGTAGACCTAACCCAAAAACTAAGGTATACAGACGGTACGTATAAAGTACAATTGAGGTGTACAGCATAGAATAATGAGGTTATTTTGAATGTAGTCATTACTTTGAACAACCTGAATATCTGTGTCCAAGAAAGGGACTTCCCAATTGTTGGAAACATCAATAAGAAGGCCATGGGGGAGGCCAGCAGCAGATGAAGTCTGGGCCCATCATGCTGGCCCACCAGATCCTCTAGGGTGTAAGGGTCAACTCTCTTGAGTGATTGTTGGATCCATGGCCAGGTTTTACTGTACTTAATGCATATTGGTACACCTAACCCCAAAACTAGGTACATGTATATAGAGGGTACAGCATTAAGTACAATTAAGGTGTGTTACTGTTACTGTCAGTCAGTCTATGCAGACTATGCCACTATACGCAAAGGAACTAAACAACAATGGAAACTACAATAAAAAAATTAAGGTGTATAGCATAAAATTATAGTAGTCATTATTTTGACAAAAGGTCTAAGAAGGCCGTGGGGGAGGCCAGCAGTAGATGAAGTCTGAACCCATCATGCTGGCCCACCGGATCCTCTGGGGTGGGAGGGTCAACTCTCTTGAGTGATTGTTAGATCCATGGCCAGGTTTACTGTACTTAATGCATATTGGTACACCTAACCCCAAAACTAGGTACATGTATATAGAGGGTACAGCATTAAGTACAATTAAGGTGTGTTAACTTACTGTTACTGTCAGTCTGTCTATGCAGACTATGACACTATACGTAAAGGAACTAAACAACAATGGAAACTACAATACAAAAATTAAGGTGTATAGCATAGAATTATAGTAGTCATTATTTTGACCAAAGGTCTAAGAAGGCCAGAGGGAAGGCCAGCAGTAGATGAAGCCTGGGCCCATCGTGCTGGCCCATCGGATCCTCCAGGGTGGGAGGGCAAACATCTCATCTGACAGTACGACTACAAGACCTGGATATGCCTCCACTCACACTGACCTCACACCAGACATAATCAAATCATGGGCGTATCGATCTCTCCCCGGCAGAATAATCGCCAAAACTGTCCAGCAATCGTCCACAATTGGACGACTTCCAACAGCCCGGTAGTACTCTTAGTTTATGGAGTATTCGCCCCAAAGCAGTTACTCAAGCAACTAAATATGATTTTTGGAAACGTCAGACATTTCAAACAGCATCCACTGTCTTTCATCAGTGACGCTGAGGAAAGCTAGTCGAACTTAAAGTTAAAAGCAGGTTTTGATATGCAAAAGGACTTGGTAGGATATGAAACCTGCTCTTCAACCAGCTTTCCTCAGTGTAACTGACCAAGGATAATGGATGCCATCTGAAACGTCTGAACGTTTCCAAAATCATATCCAGTTGTTTGAGTTAAGTGCTTTCTTGCATATCTGATTATCTGGATGTCTAACCTTCATTGACAATTTATAGAGCATTATTGATTACTGTGACAACTATTAGCATTATGTTGATTTGTGTAAAGATAGGTAGAAACAGAGAAATACACGGGAAGATAAATATGAATAGTTACCATTTGATGATTAAGATAGTGTGATAGTGATGGAAAGACATTCCCTATTAATACATGATAAATTTCAACTAAAACTTGGAAATTACATATAATTATGAAGTTTATTTTCTCTCTGGCAACCTGCCTACATTTTGTAGCTGAATTGTATAGTACTACATAACAACACAATGATAGCAAATCTTTGAAAAAAAAATTTTGTAACCTCATGATTTCAATATTCGTATTAACCTTCTGATGATTCCCAGAGACCAGCATGTTCCCTGTACTCTCGGGACAGCAGAAATCTGGTTAGTCAGGATTTACATACTGACATGCTGCACCTGATGAACCCTGTGGTTTTCTAAATCCCCTCAAGATTTCATTGGGAAATCCTGAACAAGCAGTTCTCAGGCCTGAAGGTGTCAAATAAGGACATGATTCCATTATTATGGATGGCTTCCTGAACATAAAAGCTGATACAAAGGCTACACAAATTTAATTCGTTGATTCTCATATCTTTTCAAAGTGATGATAAAGCAATTATAAATCAAACCATCAGGCATTGAGAAAATCCTGAATATGACTGTATTTCAATCAAAGACTTTGGAATGGCATCTTACATGTTGATGATATGGTATGATTCATCAACATCTAAGATGCCATTCCAATTTAGTCTTTGATTGAAACTGAAGTGCTGGCTATTGGCTTTGATTTGGAATTGTCCAAATACATGAAAACAGTAGTCATCTAAAGTCAACTGACTTGATTAAACAACAAAAGGAATGGGGTGATAAAATAAATTATTGAGGATTCATTGCAATTAAGGTTACTAATGAAAAGTAAAAACAACCAAAAGTACAATGCACTTACACAGGCATAATCTTATTAATGTACATCTTATTTCTAAAACCTGCAATCATAATTAAACATTGACCAGGCCACACAGCAATGTGAGTAGTTTATATATGCCCCGGCCCTGTGAATGTAGCACCCCTGTTCCATCACAAGAGGGCCATTACTGAGGAGACAAATGACTGGGCAAGACTCACCACACTTTCATTACTGCAGGAATATTATATAGGTCACAGGTTCACTTCTACCTGTACTGGAAACATGGCAGCGATGGATGGAGGGTTTGTTTACAGACTTTTCATCTTAGGCATGCATGTTTCTTTGGCAATAGTTCATGCTGAAATGGAAATGAACTGCTTAACAATGGGAGGAATGTTTCATATCTAAATTAATTAGAAAACAATACTGGTCCTAGATTAATAGTAATCTAAGAGTAAGACTGAACATTCTATAAGTATAATACCAGCCCATGCTCCAGGAAGAAATGTTTTTGAGGTTGCCCAAAATAATGTACATAGCTTTGGCTATACAAACTTAGAATCTGTAAAAAAAAATCCTACACACACACACACACACACACAAACAAACACACATGTACATGCACTCACACACACACACACATGCATACACATGATATCACACCAACACACGCATGCATGCAGGCACAAACATACTAGTACACACACACACATATATACAAAAAGTGTGGCAATTAAAATTATTGCCATAGCGACGGTTTTAATGTTTATAAGTTTTATAGATCGTTGTTGTTAATGGGTTTTAATAGTCGTATTCCATTCGTCTGGCGATGGATGTTCATAGAGCATTGCTGTCAAAGGGGGTCCCTTGTGAGTGAAGGGTGAACTAATGAATTACAAATCAGGGCCTCATTTTACTCTAGCTAAATAACAATATGCTAAAAAAAGGGTTTCGGCCAGTATCGATATCATATAGATATATAGATAGATAAAAATATTTTTTTCTACTGAATTAATTGTGTTTGTCATGCATTATGCAAATAAGGCCCTCATTTGCATAAACTATATAACTTGATCATCTCCAACAAACAGACATGCGCAATATATGTTAGCATTTTCTCATTAATTATGCAAATAAGGTATTTATCTATCAATATTCTTCTCTTTCTCAGTTACAAAGGTCACATGTTGTAATGGTCCTTTAATTGAGCTGAGCATGTTTAGACAATTTCCCAATTTATTATGCAAATTAGCTTCCACTCTGCATAATTCTTCATAATTAATATGCAATTATATTAACCATCACGTAACCTATCCACATATCAAAAACCATAACAATCCGTCAACCCCTTCTTTGGCTATTCCCTTTAATAGTCTGACACCTAAGTCACCTGTCCTGCAGTTCCAAAATAAGCCGCTAGGGGGCCCAAACCTATACCACTTACTTACAGCATCAAGAGCTGTCAACCACTTAAGATTCATAGCCGCAGCATGTCCAGAACTCGAGGTATCAAACCAGGAAGTTCTGCTGCACTACCGTAGCAGGCCAATAGGAAGCCAAAAATCTTATCGCTTCCAGGTCTCAACAAGACCTACCCACATACCGAATATCAATACAATCCATCCAGGCGTTCTTAAGCTATGGTGGTCTTCTACAACCGGCACACACCTAAAAACGTTAGCCAAAATATAACTTTCTTGGCGAAGGTAACTATCACATCGCTATCTCACAACCCCCACATGTTTAAGCTCAAACAATGCCTGTTTCACACATCAGTTTGTATTTTTGAAGCAAATATATTAAGGGTGAAGAAGGCCACCAAACTTTCCAAACTCCTGGACACATAAACCACGAACGAACCCGGAAGTGATTTCCACGACTCACAGGTCATTTTTCGAGAAATATATTGCAACAATCATTTACCCCCTATTTCAAATGTTTACATTTCCATGACCACCATACTACATACTACAATTCGGGTACGTCTGAAGTCCTAGGCTTTTCTCAATTTTGCACGGCTATCAATCAAAATTCGCCTTGCGCGAATACGGAAAACACTGCTGTGCACACGTATATCGGTACCGCGGTATGTGTCCTGCGACTGGAAAGCTTACCCGTGGAGGTAATGGTACATTCCGGCATGATGCAACTACGCACGCGCGGACTTTTGACATTTCTGACATTCCTGTACAGTTTTTAGAATACTTTCGAAACGGTTCCACACTATACTATTAAGCTCGCCCATCAGGCGTCGCTAAAAACACACATGCACATGTACACACATACACAAACACACATCTTCACACACACACACACATACACAAACATGGATGCATACTAGTACACACACACATGGATGCATACTAGTACACACACACATACATACGCATGTACACACAAACACACACCTTCACACACACGTACACAAATGTACACACGCACGCGCACGCACGCAAACACACAAGGAAACACACAAACACACACACTATACACTAATAGACTGTATGCAGCCCCTGCCCCCCTCGTTTGGAAGCAGACAGAACTGATGGGCCAGTCGATCCAGCCCAAACCAGCCACTTCATTATCGGCGATGAATGGGGCGTTTACTAATAAACCAGCTGGTGCTAAATATGCCATGGTCGGTGGACCCTAACAATTCATGGGGAGGGGTGATGGAATATACCTGTACATTAAAAAGCCCTATACCACAATATCAGCCATTGTAAATAGTACAAATTAATTACAGATTTGCCCTTCAAGAGGCCACAGTAAGAATACACATAAAAGAGTGATTAAATTAAGCGGCTTGCTAATTATCACGCGTGAAAAGGGGCGGCTCCTCCCCACTGATAGAGTGGCCCGGTCCTCCCAGAAGGTGGGGAATTACCTGAGCAGAAAATGTGCCTCCTACCCACTTATTCTCCACATTGATCCCCTCATAACGGATTAAAACCGTCTGAATACAGCATCAGACCTGTATAACACACATTCCGCCGTGAGTCCACGTTAGAAAGTGAAGGTGTTGCCCCACGGGGAACAGGAGTTGATTAACGTCGCCCGTTTGTCACCGTGTTGCCGGCATGTCGTCCCGACACCTATCACGCCACCAGGTGTGACACGACGAGGCTACGCAACACCGTCTCACCTGTCGTACGCAGACGAGACGCGGGAATCGTGCAGACACGAGATGCGCAGCGTACGAATCCCCTCCTCCTTCCCTTTTGTTGATTAAATCTGGCCTTATTGAGGGGAGAAAAGAGCACTTTTCCACAGCGCACTTCCCTATAGACTCCTGCTGGGAGCAGACATGACCCCACTCACACACCCACAGACACAGGAAAAGGAGGGGGCACCTCTCCTCACCCCTGCTCCATTCTCACTGCTCACACCAAAACATCTGAATTTGCCAGGACATTTCCGGCATGGCAGGCGTTACCTTGGCTGTGTGGTGGGAGGTAAGAGATGTTGTTAGCGGCGCGGCACACGCCGAGGAGCGGTCGGCACGGTGTTGGGGGTTCCCCCGGGCAGTCCTCGCGGTGCCACCCTACCTGAGACCGGGAGGGACTCTACTAGCCGGCAGGCTGTCTGCCCCGCCGGACAAGTCAGGTAGAACGGAGGCCCGCAGCCGGGACATCGATCTACCATCGCGCACGCCGAGAAAGTCAATGAACAGCCATGGCCAAACCGGCGGATGAAGAATATCCTTCATTTACAAGAACCCCCCACCAACTACCTGTCCTGGGGAATACTCGCCGCTATCGGGTTTGATTATTTGGCGGCGTAGCGTGATTTCTGACGCCGTGGACACGCCCCCGGTGCAGGTGTGTGTCCCCGGTCATCACGGACGTTACCGTGTTGGATTTCACACCTTGAAACCGGCCAAGTAAGACGGGAGATTCTGCCCACAACACGGCGGGTCGAACCTGCCTGAATGAATGACCGACCCTGATCCGAACCGATCTCGCCGGGACCGCCCCCCTCCCCACATGCCGTGTTTTCATCGCACCTGAGCGGCCGCGGAACGTACCTGGCGACTGTAGTCGGCCGGCGATCCCTCTATCACGGCGCCGATGCACAGCGGCACCTCGGTTCCCGGCCCCCCGATGACCGAGAAGCCGTAAATCCCGGTCCCTCCCGGCCGCTCCAGCTTCACAACTTTCACCCAGCCCGCCATCTTGGTTGGGATGCACGTCACGGACTCCCCACCGCGGCCAAACGCATCGCACCGCCCAGGGCTGGCCTCCCACATCCAACCACACAACAACAACGCCGAACTTCATTACATTACCGTATCCATGGCAACACGTTGTCATGGAGATCTTAAGACGTCATGACTGATAGATTTTGAAACGACCGGACGAACTCATCATACAGAGAAGAGTTGAAGTTCACATGACAGGTGTATTAAACACCCCGCACTGTTGCACAACTTGCTAGTACGACCGGCCTACTAACGTTACAACCCAGGAAAAAATAAAGCGTAAAATACAAAACAGACAGTATGACCCGAATGCAAGGAGGTTGGATCAAAGCAATTTACGTGAATGTTATTGTTCGACTTTTAGATTTGACTTTGACCATTAATAAAGCGGTATTGTGCATTCCCTTACGACCGTAGAGGTTGAAGAGACAAAATAGCCTAAGAAATCTTAGAGAAATAAGAGACAATATCGAATACAATAACGTTATCTATTTCATTGGTTTATATTGATTTTCCATCTTATAACGTTATGAATATGTCAAAGCTAATTTTAGGATTAAAAGAAGAGAGGGAAGGAACGGCGGATAAGAAAGAAGGAAGTCAATGTAGTATCGAGGGAAGAAAGGGGATTAGAAAAATAAGAGGATGGAAAGTGATTAAGGGTAAGACTCTGGGATAAGAGACAAAGAAGGAAATAGAAGTAACGTCAATGAAGTCTAAGAAAAAGAAAAAGGAAAGCACTGAAGACTAAAAAGGCCGGAGGGAAAAGAAGGAGAGGGGCAAAAAGGAAACTCAAATATAGCCACACACACACCAATGACGGCAACTAATCTGAGCATGAAAGGTTCATAATATCTCCACAAATGCTTCATCAATTTCATCGTACATAATTGAAAAGCCGTTTACAATGATATCCTATTTGTTATGAATCATATTTCTATGGATTTAGCACGAAGGTTATGTGCGTAACGTTAACCGAAGCTGTGGCGGTGCCGAGTGTGAGTCTTGGTGGTAACGGTTAACAGTCAAAGAAAAGAAATGCCGAAATTTCCTAACTTTATTTTGTGCCGATGGGTCAGTTAATACATTCCTAGGAGCCGAGGAAAGCTAACTAGCACCAAGGCTAGAAACACATATAAAAGGTAGTGTGGCTCGGAGTCAATAGTAGTAGAGTAGAAGCTCTGTCGAGTGTGAGTCTTTCCTCCTTGGTAACGTTTAAAGAGAATAAATGCAGAAATTCCCCAACTTTTTTTGTGCCGAGTCAGTGAATACATTCCTAGGAGCCGAGGAAAGCTAACTAGTACCAAGGCTAGAAGCGTCGTCAAAAACAAAGGTAGTGTCTTCGGGTCAATAGTATTGAATAATTTCTGAACAGGTGTTGTGGCTCAAGCTTTTCCGGGTATGTCTCTTGCACTGATGAGACGAGGGACGACTTGGCGTGCACTGACTTCAAAGACTAACGTAAAGATGTAACAATAACGAAGCCGTGTAGAAATACAATATTGATCCCCGATATTATCGGATCCATTGGATCATTATGGCACTAGCATAATGAAACCATGAAAACAATGAAACTTTGACAAAAAACAAGGTTATGAAAAAGATTCATTTGCATTACTGACTTTTGACATGACACACAATAAAGGTGAACTGAACTGTCCCTGTCAATTCCGTAATAGTGAATGCATCAGATGCGGACAGTTACCCGCATTTAATACCATAACCCTTGAAAACCCTAAAAATTACCCAAACAAAAAAGATATCTAGGTTGTGACATTTGAGAGTCTTTTTTTTTTGTACTTGAGTATTACTTTCGAGGTGACATTGATACTTTTATTCTGCACTTGGAATTGTATTTTGGCGACAATGCATGCTTATCCCATGTGCTAATGTTACCCGATATTTTCATTTCATTATTTTGCCATCCATCTGTCATTTTTATTCATTCCATAATTCAGTTTCGTCTGACAGGTGCCGTGGCCAATAACGGTCTCAATGGGACCTGTCGTAATTTCCCGGGGGATTTGTTTACAAAACAACAACGGGAGGCGCGGCAAAGCCTAGCGGTCACCGGACTGTTCTAGTACAACAGAGTAAGGGGTAAATAAAAAAGAATAATGTGTAGAAACGAAATAAAGTTTTCTATCATAGATGATAAACTCAAACGTTGTATGATAAGATTAATTTATTCTAATAATTTCTAATAATTATTTAGTACAAATATATATAATTAGTGACAAATAAATAATAATTCATAGAGAAGATTCCCCCATTTTAGGAATGTACCGTTCCGAACGGCGCCCATTGTGACCTGTCACCCTTGCCCCGGTAACCGGAGTCATGGCGCTTTTCGGGATGGATGTGTATCTGCATGTTCTCGTAAGTTTCTGCCATTTCTACTATTTCTACCCGTAAAGTAGGCCCCATATTTTGCTGAATGTAGGGTGAATATACGGGGTACATGTGGGTCGAGTCCGTTTTGTTGTAATTTGTTGGTATTTCTTGTTATATTTCGTCGAATTGAGTGTCCTTTTGCGCGAGCGTTAGTTACACAACTCAATTTCTGCTATTCTCCAAGCAGAGGTTTAGTCGCTGAGACATTGTAGTCGGGATTTTTAATCTGAGAGGAGCGAGCCGGTTAAAATCTTGACGATTGCTATATCTCCACGACTCAACCTCTGCTTGAAGAAGAAGTTTCTACCATTCTTCCTCCTTGCTTTTATATATAACGCTGATTTGTTATCACTTGTCACACCAGTTTGTCCAGTACTAAAACCAGGGGTGCCTAAGCATTTGCACGAACCCTATGAAATTCGTACGAATATTATGTGATACACACGAATCACTATGCGAAAACGCACGAATATTATGAAATTCGCACGAATCACTATGCGAAATCGTACGAATTTTATGAAATTCGCACGAATCACTATGTGACACACACGAGCCTTATGTGATTTGCACGATCCTTATGCAAAATCGGCGGCCGGGAGGAGGCATGATTTTGAGCGTTTCTACCCGAGATATTTATATTTCAAGGCATGGAATGGACATTTACCGTCGCAAAGATGTATTTGATAGCCTGTGAGCTACTGTTTAGCTTCATTTCGGCGTGTTACATCGTATTTTCAGTCGCCGAAGCGGCGAAGCCGCCATCTTGAAAATCCCGCTCCGTTTGTCACGTGACCCCGCCAGTGGTTGCGCAATTTCGCATAAGGATCGTGCAAATCACATAAGGCTCGTGTGTGTCACATAGTGATTCGTGCGAATTTCATAAAATTCGTACGATTTCGCATAGTGATTCGTGCGAATTTCATAATATTCGTGCGTTTTCGCATAGTGATTCGTGTGTATCACATAATATTCGTACGAATTTCATAGGGATCGTGCAAATGCTTAGGCACCCCTGAAAACCTTGATAGGTGACTATACCTAACCCTGCGGGTGTTAAATCCCTCCCACATGTATTACTGTATGTTTTATTTTGTGAAAGGCAGTGTTTGGGAACCCAAATGAACTTTGAAATTGGCCTCAGTCCAAATAACATGTCCTTGACCCTACACAAGAAATTATACACCCCGTATTATTTTTGGAGGCCAGATCAAAACAGAGATATCTCACTGCTTTCTTTTTTCCGCCCAAAAGTAGAAAGTGTAGAGATAACTCTCACCACCATGGATCGTTGCGCTACCCAAATGTAATGAGTGACGTTTAGCAACATTTAAAAAAAAAATAGGAGGAAACAAACTCAGAAAAGTGTTGTTAAATCTTTGGACTTGTTTTTCTGAGCTTTTGTTTGCACAAGCCACCATCAGCAACAAAATGTGTTTGGTTTTGAAGGTGCTTAGGTCACAACTGGTTATCAGAATAACAGTACTGCACAAATATTACTTCCCACACTTATGCTTGTGTTTTTTTTTAACCTTAATGTAACTACATCATAAACAAGACAGATATATTAACTAATCTTTGTTTTTCTTTTCTGCTGAATTTGTAAGAACTAAGATTGATCAAATGGATGTGGTTAAGCCCTTGTCTGAAACAGATATCTTTTACAGTAAGCCGCAAAAATCCCTGTTCTCTATTAACAAAACAAGAAAGATAACTGATAAGACACACACATTCCAAACTGGGATTTTGGTAACCACCCCAAACTCCCGAAACATTTTAGTAAACTTATGTAGAATTGAAACATATGACAGAAAGACAAGTGGCTGAGCTTTAGAGTTCTTTTCAACGTCCATCTGCAACAGAACTCCCTCTGATGGTCCAGTGTTTGTTTTTGTTGCAGCTATAACATACATATGTTTCCTAATTCTTGAAATAATTTGTGAGAAATGGTCAACTAAGTAGTAAAGAAGGCCAGTTCTTAGTGCAGAATGTGTCATGATTATTGTATCATGTTGGTCGTATATCACAGAGTAGTGGGTTACCTTTAAGCTAAGGATGCAAGAAAAAATTTGTCCTTTGCTCTCTCTTGATAAATATGTTGTTGCAAGCCAAGGATCAGTTGCCAGCTTTTCCCAGACACAGCAAACAAAGCTAACAGGTTTGATCTAAACAGGGTATAAAGGTGGACAATGAAGGTTCATCCTTCTGTTTGGAGCTTTTCAACTTTTGTGTCTCTGAGTTATCTTATTTCAATGGCTAAAGGGGAACAGGATGGGCATTGTGTATCACTGATAGGGACTTGTTGTACATAGGAGTGTGTGTATTGTCAGGGATTTTAGTGGCAGTTTATTCCCAAGTCCCAACTAATCCCAAGTAAAGAATCTGTATCATTTTTTATCCTAGTTAGTTTACGGGAATTACTAAATACTTAAGGAAGGCTAGTCTGTGCCCTGCTTTATCTGTACTTCATAAACAAAATATCCAGTTGTGGGGCTAAGAAGACAGAAAGAAACAAATCTATGGATTTATACCTGTAGAATCATACTGATTAGAATTTAGATATTGTTGAGTCGAGTCTTCAGCCAGAATTTCTGTTTTAGTGCCACTCTTCATGGAAGAAACATCTCAGGTTTCCGTGTGTTGTTGAGTGCCCTGAAGTTGTTTACCACTGGGTGGTTTTCCATGTTCTCTTAATGCAGAAATGTCAACTCTCAAATGACTCCGGATCCAGACCGCACTACCAGGGCCTGACTGACATCTTTTCTTTCTTTTTCCAGCTCGAATCCGCATTTAAAGTTTCGGATTATGTCACGTCGATTGAAGAGAGTTTCAACACGTACATTGAGCAGAATGGTTATCCGCCGCACCAGTTGTTCCTGTTCACCATCGCCGTCACACTGTTGATGGTATGGCTCTACAGGTTCTTCTTCATGCATGAGCTCAGTAAGTTATGCCCTTCACCTGTTTGTTAAAATGTTTGTCACGAAGCTTTCCACGAAATCGTCTTCCGGGAGGGACGTAAAACGGGGGTCCCGTGCTCGAGGAGTTGCCTCGACCACGTTAAACAGCCTCATTACCCACACTTTGGGTACCTA
Source organism: Branchiostoma floridae (assembly GCF_000003815.2). Classification (NCBI taxonomy): domain Eukaryota; kingdom Metazoa; phylum Chordata; class Leptocardii; order Amphioxiformes; family Branchiostomatidae; genus Branchiostoma; species Branchiostoma floridae. The sequence continues at coordinate 32,064,788 of NC_049981.1, forward strand.
CTGGCTGCAAAATACACCCGATATTATTATACTAATCTTACCCATGAAATGTTCTTGCGCATAATTATTTGTCTGTTATGGCTAAAGATTAGTCACTTGGAAAGTGCAGGATAATTCTTAAAAGGTTTGCAACGTCTGATTATGTCAGAAATGAAAAATGAAGAGGAGTTTTCTTTGTCTTGTAAAAGTTTTACTTAAACTGGAAATTCATTTTTATGAGTATCCTAACTACATGTATACTCAGTTCAAACGTACAGATGTATGAACTATCATAAAGTTATGGCATTCATTTGATGTCACATGTAGATCTGAAAAATTAAATTTTAGTTAGTCAAGAAGCTACTAGTAACTTGCCTGTGTTATAATATATTTGTGTTTAAAGCAGTTTAAAGCAGGTCTGACCTGAGTCATTTCCTGGTAAAATAAATAAAGTGAAAGTGTGTGTGAAACTTTAAGATTTTGTGTTTATTTCTTACACGTACCTCCCTTCCTGTAGGCATGTGGGAGAGATTCAAGCTGTCGCTTTTCAAGACAGTTAGGAGGCTGCCCTACTTTGGGCCACAGGTAAGACACTGCTACTGTAGTGTTACATGTGAAGGAAGTGGACAAGACATTTATGGATCAGTTAAAACTTAGAAACTGTAGTTGTTTTCTTTGAAGTATCTGACAATGCATCTGATGCTTCCCCAGATTCAGAAGGAAGTACACAAGGCCCCAGACATGTTTGCCTGGGAAAATCAGACTGAGGGGGTGCTTTCCTCTCGGCCTCTAGGAGTCTGGTTTTCCCGGGGTATAGACATGTATAAAATAGTTAAAAGGAACTATTCAGGACACAGTTTAAAGTCTGTTGTGTTTTTGTTTGTCTTTGAAGCATCGGCTGTTTTCCTCAGATCCAGGGGAAGTTGGAAAAGTCACCTATGAGTATGAAGCAGTTAAAAGGAAGAAGTCAGAAAACAGTTTAAACAGTTTTCTTTCTTTGTTCAAAGTTCCTGACCATGTAGCCATTGTCTTTCCCAGATCCAGGGGGAGTTTGAACTTGGAAAAAGGCATTAGACATGTATGAAACAGTTTAAAGGAAAAAGTCTTTAGTGTTTTTTTTGTTTGTTCAAAGTTCCTTACATGTATTCATTGTCTTCCTTAGATCCAGAGGGAGGTTGAAAAGACCCTTGACAAGATGGCGGGGTCGATGTTCCAGCTGCCCCCGGGGATGAAGTACGTCTACGGGCTGCCCGAGAACGGCCTGTCTGAGGACCAGGTCATGCGGGCCGTCAAGGGCTACCAGCAGCTCGGTAAGGAACTACTTTCTCATTAGTATGTCAGATCTCAAAATACCACCTGCATATACAGGTTAGGGCAGGTAAAATTGAAGCTGTGCAGGTATTTCTGATGTCTACCTGCACCTAACCTGCACTGGTCCATGTACTGGGTTTTATGCATTATTTGATGTCCTGTCATGTAGGTGTACATGGATTGTTATTATCTGCATTGACTTTTACCACCTATAGAGTATAAAAGAAAAAGAAAAATAGCAATGGTACCTGAACAATTTTAGTATGATCCATACTTCCTAACTTCAGAGTGGTGCAGGTAAAATTGTCTGGTGCAGGTAATTTTCAATGTTACCTGCACCAGTGCAGGTATGCAGAAAAAAGTATTTCGAGCCCTGTATGTCAAAAAGCAGATAGGATATGATTTTGTCATATGTCAGACGTTTCAGACACTATCCCATATCGTGTCATTGATGAAAGACATTGGATGGTTGTCTGAAACGTCCGACTGTTTCCAAAATCATCTCCAGTTGCTGAATCAGTTTTGAAGAAACAATGCTTGCTTGATGTTGAAAGTTGTTGAATCTAAAAAGCTATCAGTCACTGAAGTGGAGTACTATGTAGAGCTTTATACTTAAACATTATAGTACATGATATTCATGGACCTAGTGGCTATTGATAGCATAACAGCACATTGTAGAAAAACAAAGCTACATTGTTGGTAATCATGGGTAAGTTGTTCAGAGTCTGACCTTGAAGTTTTTGTGCCTCGGTATAAGTGATATCTTGATATCTTTCAAAAATTAAAATGTTTCCTTTTATTGCAGGCCACGTTGACTGGAAAAAAGGAAATGTTTCGGGCACTGTTTACAGTGGACAGCCTGAGCTGACGCAGCTCTGCACCAAGGTGTGTTGTTTGTGTGTCTGTTTTGTTTTGTTTGTTTACTGTTTTGTTTGTTTACTAACTTTTAGGGTAACACTACTAGTGTAACCACTCGTTTACCCACTAGTTTACACAGGTGTAGTTGGATAAACTCTTTTCTTACCATCTGTGAAAGTTTCATTAGTAAGAATACCTTGAACCTTAAGCGAGAAACTCTGTGCCGGCAGGTGTACGGCGAGTTTGCGTGGTCCAACCCGCTGCACCCAGACGTGTTCCCCGGCGTACGCAAGATGGAGGCAGAGGTCGTGGCCATGACCTTGAAGATGTTCAACGCCGGAGCGAACGCCTGCGGCGCGGTGAGTCACCCATACACGTGGAAAAGTGACAACTGACTATCTCAACTTCAGACTTTTCCTACAAGACAGCTTTGTGTTTGGTAGTGTCGGTTACGCCTGGGTCATATTTCCCATCCGGAGTCTGGCCAGACAGGTTTGGCGAATGAAAAGAATAAAAGGCAACAAAATCACAATACGTACTGAAAATATACCAGAGCATGAATATGAAATATAGCAATAAAGCAACACTGTCTAACGTATTGTTTGTTTACTAGATGAAATTCCAACAACACGGTCTAATATGTAGACTATTCTGGTGCAGGAACACAGCGTAACATGTTTGTTTGTTTGTTTACTAGATGACCTCTGGCGGCACAGAGAGCATCCTGATGGCCTGCCTGGCCTACAGGAACATGGCTAAGGAGCGCGGTGTCACCCTGCCCGAGATGTAAGAACCTTTTTTGTTTGTTTTTTTGTTTGTTTGAAGATAAACTTTGTTGTTGCCTACTCTTCCATTGACAGGGAAAAACTGTTTTAGAGCAAAGCTGGTTTCTTTTCCTGTAAATAAGAACAAAGTTACGTCTTTAACAATTATTTCTGTGGGTTGGATCAAAATTACACAAAGTTAACGTTGATGGTGAAAAATGTGCCACTTCTCTTTTGTTTGATCAAACGTTTGTTGTTTTCTCCCCAGTATTGCCCCCTTCAGTGTGCACGCTGCGTTCGACAAGGCTGCCCACTATTTCGGCATGAGGATCATTCACGTCAGGATGGACCCCAAGTCTTGGAAGGTCAACATCAAGGTATGCAGTCTACACATTACAATGTAGTGGTATTCAGTGTTTGATTATGAATACTTCTGCGAGGGTCTCTGACACAGGGGTACAGTAGGTGGCAGTTGGCTATTCTTCACGCCGTGATTCCATGTGGCTCAGTCCACTGATACCAGACAATATTTATTACTAGAAGTAGTATCCAGTATTTGATTTTCATACTGCTGTATAGGTTCCTGACACAGTAGTGGGTTAAGCAGTCAGCTGGTCTTCACACTGCGGCGGTTCCATGCAGCTTTGTCCAGCGGGCTCACCCTAGTTAGACTGCACACCTTGATACCACCCTCCTAACACAGGATTAAATCTTCGACATGGCTTTTTAGTAGTAGTAGTAGTAGTATCCAGTATTTGATTATACTGCTGCTGGGGTCCCTGACACACGGGTAGTCTACCAATGGCCTCTTTCCAGTGTGTTCACTTGTACAAGGCAGTAGTTAGTAGTAGCCAGTATTTGATTTTCATACTGCTGCGAAGGTCCCTGGCACGGAGACAGCAGTCTGCCCTGGTACTTGTGACTTATGATGATTAACATGCCACGCAAGCACAACCAATGACACTGTGACCAACAGTAACCGGTACATCGTACTGCCCGGCTGTACCTGCCCCTTAAATGACACTGTGACCAACAGTACTGTAAATGCAGAAACTTTCACGGTGGATGAATGTTCGCGGTTTTCGCGGTGGCCGCTTCACCGCGAACTTAAAACCACTGCAAACATTCTTCCATGGCAGTAAGAGACTACAGTGCATGATGCTACTGCGAACTTAAAACCACCGCAAAAAGTCCTTTTTCTGCTACCGCGAAATTAAATCCCCGCAAGCTTAAATGCATTTACAGTAACTGGTACATGGTACTGGTACCCACCCCAGTAACCGGTATATTGTACAGTAGCAACAGTAACTGTTTAGGAGTAACGTTTCCTCCTGTCCCCCCAGGCCATGCGGAGGTCCATCAGCAGCAGCACCTGCATGGTGAGTTAACCCTAATCCTGCTGCCTAATCCTGTAGACCCTGCAAATTTGGAGCCTTAAGGCTACCTTAGCAGGCATAAGGTTTATAAAAGGTCTCACTTAGTTCAAGTACTCATAGAAGCTCATCTGTGTTGGTAGTAATCATAGAACAATGCTTAACTTTATTCCAGCACCTAGCTGGATAGTAAGTGAGTGAGTGACGTGTACACAGATCAAATTTTCAACAACCACCGTTACCTTCTTCAGGATCAATACCTGAATCACTTATCAGAAGAATGTAAACATGCGAGAGTTTTGCAGACACGTGTACAAATACATTATTGTACATTTACATGTACACGAAAGTTACAACTGTTACAAGAGGATGTCTCACTTGTACATGAATTCTGTGCTGTTTGCTTGTACCATTCTGTTGAGCTCATCAATGTTTTTGTTCCATATTCCAGCTGGTCGGATCTGCCCCACAGTTCCCACATGGTATCATCGACCCCATCGCTGACATTGCCAAGGTGAGAACTAAACTTCACTCATGTAACTTAAAAGTACTCAGCAACAGTTTCTCAAGCAACTGGTTAAACTTTGGAGATGTCAGACCAAATTGTATCCAGTTGCTTGTCGAACAGTCACCTTAGGCATCTTGGATGTGCAACCTTCATTGACACATGGTTTATTCAGTTTGAAAAAATGATGGGTGTTTGAGATGGGCTTTTTTGTTTGTTTGTTGTTTTGTTTGTTGTTTACAGCTTGGCAAGCGTTACAGGATCCCAGTGCACGTGGATGCCTACCTGGGAGGGTTCCTACTGACTACTGTAGTTGCTGATTGAGATTTTATTGAGAGTTTTGTTTGTTTGTTGTTGTTTAGACATTTGTTTGTTGTTGTTTACAGCTCGGCAAGCGTTACGGGATCCCCGTGCACGTGGACGCCTGCCTGTCTGGGAGGGTTCCTGCTGTAGTGGCTGATTATTTATTTGTTTGTTTGTTGTTGTTTACAGCTCGGCAAGCGTTACGGGATCCCCGTGCACGTGGACGCCTGCCTTGGAGGCTTCCTGCTCCCCTTCATGGGGAAGGCTGGGTTTGAGCTGCCCCCGTTTGACTTCCGTCTGGACGGGGTGACCAGCATCTCCGCTGACACTCACAAGGTTCGTATGTGGGTTCACAATGTAGGAGGTTTGTCTTTTGTTCTGAAGAACAAATATGTATTTTGAATTATCTTATACAATGATAGATTTGGTAAGTTTGAAACAACTTCCAGTCTGGATGGTGTAACCAGCATCTCCGCTAACACTCACAAGGTAGATACAAGGGATTTACAATATACTTTCTGTTTTGTGTCCAGAAATATGTAATATTGGGAATATTTTTGATCTAAATGATGTTCAGTTTTCGTCTGAACATTGTAGGCTATAGGTTTTTAAAGCCTTAACTGAAAGGAAGGGATTGTAGATCATCATTTGTACTTAGTCTGGTAATAGGAAGAAAGGGCTTCAGTTATAAGGGTTGGATATGAGCTTAGTTAATGAATGGTAAAAAGATGAACTGAGTTGCTGACGATCGATAGTGGGTGCTATATCAAACATTGGAATTTTCCCTTAGTACAAAATGTAATACTTAGCAACAACTTTTGCATGCTGGATATGAGGTAAGGTTGAAGGAAGACTGTTTTCGGGAAAAAAGGACATGAAAATCATTCTTTTGACTTATCAGTGCATTCTAACACTCTTTTGGCCCCCCTCCCCACCTTTCAGTATGGCTTTGCCCCGAAGGGCTCGAGCGTTGTGCTGTACAGCGATAAGAAGTACCGCCACTCCCAGTACTTCGTGCAGCCCAACTGGCCGGGAGGTGTGTATGCCACCGGAACCATGGCCGGCAGCCGCGCGGGCGCCATCGTCGCCGCGTGCTGGGCAACCATGATGAACATTGGAGAGGACGGTAGGGCCGACTCACTTTTTATAGAGGGGTGGTGGTCTGTTTACAGCCATCTTGCCCTGACTGCACATACTTAGACCAGGTTGTTGCTTGTACATATTAAGCCAAACAGCATCTCTTAGAATAAGTTTCTGAGTAGTAACAAAATGAAAGAGGTTTAAAATTTTTGGTTTTGAATTGTTATGCAAGTAAAGGAAAGACATGATAAACATCGGATGACGGTAGGGCCGACTCACTTTTTACAGAGGGGTGATGGTCTGTTTGCAACCATCTTGCTCTGCCTGATTCTTTTACATACTTAGGCCAGGTTGTTGCTTGTACTTATTTAGCCCAACAGTATGTCTTAGAATAAGTTAATGAGTACAAAATTAAAGACATTTAAAAATTTGGTTTTGAAGGTTTATGCAAGTAAAGAAAAGACATGAAAAACATCGGATGACGGTAGGGCCGACTCACTTTTTACAGAGGGGTGGTGGTCTGTTTGCAGCCATCTTGCTCTGACTGATTTCTTTTACATACTTAGGCCAGGTTGTTGCTTGTACTTACTAGTATTTAGCCAAACAGCATCTCTTAGAATAAGTTTCAGAGAAGTAACGAAAGAGGTTTAAAATCTTTGGTTTTGAAGGGTTATGCAAGTAAAGGAAAGACATGAAAAACATCGGAAAGGACGGTAGGGCCGACTCACTTTTTTTGAGGGGGTGTTTGACATGCATCCCTCCCTGATGTCTTAATGAATCAGGCTAGATTTTTTATTATCATAATTATGCTTAGGCCAGGGTTTTACTTATTTGGAACAACATCCCTTGGAATAAGTTTCCGAATAGCATCAAAAAGAAAAACATTTGGAAAGTTTCTTTTTAAGGGTTATGCTAGTAACTAAAAGCTTATTAGATTGTTAAACATATTAGGGGAAAAGTACTTAGGTTCCATGTACGTTGAGTGGAAGGCAAGGGCATGCATGTATTGCTTTTGATTCTACAACCCTAAAAAGGGACTGAGAGATCTACATGCATGATATGACAGTTCTTGCCCTTTGTAAGTTGCTGTGTGAGCTAGCTCAATCTGCCCAAACACAAGCCTATCATTTTTGCCATTTATATGTTAAATATACGTTGACGTGATATCCTGTTTCCTAGGCTACGTTGACATGATATCCCATTTCCTAGGCTACGTTGAGAGCACCAAGAAGATCGTGAAGGCCGCCCGCTACATCGCCAAGGAACTGAAGAAGATCGACGGAATCTTCGTGTTCGGCGAGCCTGAGGTCAGCGTGGTCGCCTTCGGATCCGAGGTGTTTGACATCTACAGGGTGTCCAACACTCTCACCGCCAAGGGCTGGAACCTGAACTCACTGCAGTTCCCATCAAGGTAGGGGGGTCTTCAAGTACAGGGGGTCTTAAGCATCAGGGGGGTCTTCAAGTACAGGGGGGGTAGTAGCAAGGGGGTATCCAACACTCTCACTGCCAAGGGCTGGAACCTGAACTCACAGCAGTTCCCCTCAAGGTAGGGGGGTCTTCAAGTACAGGGGGTCTTAAGCATCAGGGGGGTCTTCAAGTACAGGGGGGTAGTAGCAAGGGGGTGTCCAACACTCTGACTGCCAAGGGCTGGAACCTGAACTCACTGCAGTTCCCATCAAGGTAGGGGGGTCTTCAAGTACAGGGGGTCTTAAGCATCAGGGGGGTCTTCAAGTACAGGGGGGTAGTAGCAAGGGGGTCTCCAACACTCTGACCGCCAAGGGCTGGAACCTGAACTCACTGCAGTTCCCATCAAGGTAGGGGGTCTTCAAGTACAGGGGGGTAGGAGCAGGGGGGTCTTCAAGTACAGGGGGGTCTTATTATGAAATGTTCAAGGGTGGGAACTTAAAGTCTCTGCAGTTCCCCTCAATTAAGGTAGTGGAGTCTTGTTCAAGTACAGACAGTAGGAGCAAGTGGTCTTAAACACCAGGGGGATCGTGCTAAGAGTAAATCTGTAACCGTTCTTAATGTACATGGGGAATTGTTTCTGATTGAATGATATTTGCAAGCATGTTTGATTTGTAGTGCATGTTGTTGTTACACGTTTTTTTGTGTGCAAATTATGCAAGCTAAATGAAGGAACAACAAAGTGGAGAGAGTTTAAGAACGACAAGGAAGAAAAAAAATTATTATCAGTATATTGAATTGTCACAGGTTAAAAAGTTAAACCCTTCCCGCGCCTGGTGGCGCATAGGGCGGTGCCCATCTCTGTTTCATTAGCCCTGGGTCACACAACGCAATCACTACAGCAGGGGGCTAGTCCACTGGTAGTGGTGTGTGTTCAACTTCCATACTCTTTCCCGAATGCTGAGTGCTAAGCAGAGAAAGCAGCATGTACCATTTTTAAAGTCTTTGGTATGACTCGGCCGGGATCAAACTCACGACCTTCCGAATGCAAGGCAAACACTCTACCCACTAGGCCATTGCATCGGCCGCATCGTAATTGTCACAGGGCTCCCTTGGAAATCAGTCTGTTAGACTGAAGGGACCACCCTACAAGATCAATACATAAATAAATAAAGAATATGCCAGAACCTGTAAACAAAATCCTGTCTAAAGCCAGACTGCTTGCCTTCCCAGCATCCACCTGTGCTGCACGCTGTGCCACACCCTTCCCGGCGTCACCGACCGCTTCATCAACGACGTGAAGAACGCCGTGGCCGACGCCCTGGCCGACCCGCAGGCAAAGACAACCGGACAGGTCTGTAGGAACGTTTAGATTAAATTTTAAAGATTCCACCCATCTGTCCTTGGAACAAGCATGGCGGTCTTAATCGTCATGTAAGACAGGATATAGGAGAATGCTTGCACACAACCAGGATATACTAACTTAAAGTTACTGTGCTCTGAGGAAGGTGTCTGTTAGACACCGAAACGTAAGCGCAGTAAGTACATCCCGGTTGTGTATAAGAATTCTCCTATATCCTTTATTCTACCAACCTGATAAAATTATTTCCCGAATCATGTAACTTAAAGACAGTCTTTTAAAGATGTACTCAGACAAACAGCTGCATCAGTCTGTGTTTTTTAGGCCTCTGACAGCTCTCATCATGAAAGATTTGTCCTGTCTATCCGTTCTGCTGAGTGGTAGTTCGTGCTGCCTATCAGTACCCTATGAATGTGTCTGAACATGTATCACAGCTGATGCACTAGAAGATAACAACAACTCATATTCTACTTATCTCATTATAGCCTGATTAAATCTCGATTATAGCAGCCCGCCCAACATCCGCCGCCATGGGGAGGGCCAGTTCCAGCCCCGGTCATCAGCAGAGTTTGTGTTACACAGATTAATCTCATTAGACTATAGAGAAAATAAAACATTGAATTGTTGTACTTTCAGGGTGCCATCTACGGAATGGCTCAGAGCGTGCCAGACCGCAAGATCATCGCTGACATTGCCTGGGGATACCTCGACTGTGTGTACGACATCAAGCGCAAGGACAAGGATGGGCCTGTCAACGGCATGCATCACTGAGGTGCTAAGTGGCCTTGGATTTTAATCAGCAGCCCCAGAGAGGCTGTAAAGGGCCTTGGATAAATGTTAAACTGTACCCACGTTTCCAAATAGCTGACAGTGAAGAAAATGTCATATGGATTTTGCAACTTACTTAAGGCCACACCAATTTATGTTTTTGGTTCTCAGTTTTTTAAAGATATCATAAACTGGAGGACCATAATAAAAGCACATCCTGTGGAAAACATTTATGCCTTAGGTGCACTCAGTTTTATGGAATAAAGACAGTCAAGTTTTTTTCTCCCACCCCACTGCTTTTATGATGTCTGCTTGCCATATTTTCACCTTAAAGTTTCTGAGAACCAAGTAGATAAATTGGTGTGGCCTTATGTGTGAACTTCACCCATATTTTGTAAGTCATACAAAAATTCTCTCACATCTTAGCGTCAGTACCTTTGTCCAGCTCAGCATAAGCAGATGTAAATCACGGTCCTGAAAAGTTTTTAAAAAAAATGATAATAATGATATAAATGTATGAAGTGTGCTGCTTACATGACTGGTGGAATTTACGGGTTATTTTTCACCAAGTTTCTGTAAGTAGTATAATTTCTACCTCTCACTAGCATCAGTATTTTTGTCCAATTCGGTACGGAGACAGTTGGTAATCACAGAACAAAAAAATAAGTGTAAAGATTTAAAAAAAAAAACTTATTGAGAAGAGATTTTGGAGGGTTGGCAACATCCAGTGCAGTGGAAGGAAATAGAGGGGAGTTCTGTTTGATACAGGCTCTCTGTAGGGTGACGAAAACACATCATGCACAGCATTGAGTTGTGTCATGTGAGGGGACCAGATGGAGGGGAAGGAGGAGGGAAAATACTTTTATCCAAACACTCAAACCCCAAAAATGTTTGCTCATTTCTGGGAAAAGATATTGAGTAGAATTTCTGATATTGGATTGCTGAACGGCATTCTTCCCTGTGGTACTTGGTTTGAAAACCATATAGTAGCACACGGGTGGTGCTGGGATCACTCATAAATTGCAAAATTTAGCTGCCTACATGCACATGTTGCTGTCCTGCAACCAATGGGATAACAGAACAGTCCCAAATAACCAAAGGAATAACAGAACAGTCCCAAATAACCAATGGGATAACAGAACAGTCCCAAATAACCAATGGGATAACAGAACAGTCCCAAATAACCAATCGGATAACAGAACAGACCCAAATAACCAATGGGATAACAGAACAGTCCCAAATAACCAATGGAATGACAGAACAGTCCCAAATAACCAATGGGATAACAGAACAGTCCCAAATAACCAATGGGATAACAGAACAGTCCCAAATAACCAATGAGATAACAGAACAGTCCCAGATAACCAATGGGATAACAGAACAGTCCCAAATAACCAATGGGATAACAGAACAGTCCCAAATAACCAATGGAATGACAGAACAGTCCCAAATAACCAATGGAATGACAGAACAGTCCCAAATAACCAATGGGATAACAGAACAGTCCCAAATAACCAATAGGATAACAGAACAGTCCCAAATAACCAATGGGATAACAGAACAGTCCCAAATAACCAATGGGATAACAGAACAGTCCCAAATAACCAATGGGATAACAGAACAGTCCCAAATTACCAATGGGATAACAGAACAGTCCCAAATAACCAATTGGCTAACAGAACAGTCCCAAATAACCAATATAATAACAAAACAGTCCCAAATAACCAATGGAATGACAGAACAGTCCCAAATAACCAATAGGATAACAGAACAGTCCCAAATAACCAATATAATAACAGAACAGTCCCAAATAACCAATGGGATAACAGAACAGTTCCAAATAACCAATGGGATAACAGAACAGTCCCAAATAACCAATATAATAACAGAACAGTCCCAAATAACCAATGGGATAACAGAACAGTTCCAAATAACCAATATAATAACAGAACAGTCCCAAATAGCCAATGGGATAACAGAACAGTCCCAAATAACCAATGGGATAACAGAACAGTCCCAAATAACCAATAGGATAACAGAACAGTCCCAAATAACCAATAGGCTTAGAGCAATAGTAAACAACCAACAGGAAAAAGAAGAACGATCTAAAATGACCAAAGGGTTTTAAAAAAACACAATGTGTCGGGAGAATAATTACTACTATGCAGAGGATAATCTGCCATATACTGGAACCTACATGTATATCGCCTGAGGTTTGTTAATAGTTGGAAGTGTTTTATGTTAAGACATGTCCAACATTGTACAGCTGTTTAAAGGTGAATGCCTCTGTAAAAATACAAAACAAAGAGAAAGCGCACATGATATGATATTAAGAACATGGCAATAAAACGTTGGTGTACTAGATCATCCTAGCCATGCTTGGTGTGGAAATATTCAATGACTTTACCGAAAAAGGGGAGTCGACAAAAATCCGTGGCCAAGCATCTATGCTGCTGTGTTGACAAATCAGTTGCCTTGATGTGGGAAAGAAAAACAATAAAATTTTCTGCTAACAAAAGCTTGATTCTATACAAGGTTCTGCGACGTAAATATAATTTTTGCATTGTATATTTCTGTAAAACTTGTCTGCTTTTCCTTATTAAGCAACAAAGAAATGCAAGTATCTGTTTGTTATGTTTATGATTATCTCTTGGTCAAGTTGTATAATTTTGGTGTGTATGTACACGTACGTAACCGTGATAAGGTAATATGTGAAGATATTGATATAATTTTCTGTCGTTGAAGGTTTTTACATATCCATTCCTTAGACATGGAAATTTTATATTTTACCTCATATCGAGTGAACTGTGATATCCGTAAAGATTGACTGATAAAGACATTCAAAAGATATACACAATGTTTCGGTTGCAACATTCTTATACTTGTATACATGTCTCGTAACTATATGAACAATCGACTAGATGTTGTTAGGACTCAGTAGCCAACCAGTATTTACGAAGTCTTGGAAACAAAACTTGCCAAAGACAGACAAGAGACAACTGCTGTAACGTTGGTGCTTAACACTGCCCTTGCGCAGTGGTGCTACCTTCAACAGTTAGACATTTTGTATGGAGATACGAACATTTATCAAAAGCTCCGTGGGAGATACGATCATCTCTCTGTTGTCAAATGTAGAGATGTAGAACTGAGTGATATCTGGCGAGGCTAGACAGATACACACATGTAACGTTTGATACTACATCGTACATCAGACTGTGACACATGTAACGTTTGATACTACATTGTACATCAGACTGTGACACATGTAACGTTTGATACTACATTGTACATCAGACTGTGACACATGTAACGTTTCATACTACATTGTACATCAGACTGTGACACATGTAACGTTTGATACTACATTGTACATCAGACTGTGACACATGTAACGTTTGATACTACATTGTACATCAGACTGTGACACATGTAACGTTTGATACTACATTGTACATCAGACTGTGACAACTGTAACGTTTGATACTACATTGTACATCAGACTGTGACACATGTAACGTTTGTTACTACATTGTACATCAGACTGTGACAACTGTAACGTTTGTTACTACATTGTACGTCAGACTGTGACACATGTAACGTTTCATACTACATCAGACTGTGACACATGTAACGTTTGATTCTACATTGTACATCAGACTGTGACACATGGAGCGTTTGATACTACATTGTACATCAGACTGTGACAACTGAAGTGGATCTCTATGAGTCAATACAGGAATCAATGTGAATTCTGTCTTGCGTGATTTTTGTTGTAACTAGAGTCCATTCCAAGACACCATGCGGATGTTTGTTGCCATTGTTTAGAATTGATTTTAAAGTTTTGTAATTATATGTCAAGGACATTTGATACTTCAGAAATATTTTTAACACTGTTTCAACTTTATAAATATTTCCCTGGTCCTGTAAAACTTTGGAAATATTCATGGTGTGGAATTGTATACTTCTAATGGTTTCTAAATAATGATAACAGCATTCTACCATTATTTACCATTTTCTACCATTTTTTGTAAATGGTTGGGTGGGCTGGGCAGATAGCAATTCACACATCCTTGCAAAGTATGGTTGGGTGCCATGCAACAATGGCCCACCACAAAGGATCCACCAGTGCCCAGCAGTGAAAGCTAAAAATATACAGATGCAACAATAGGGCTTACTTTTATGGGGGCAATAAACTAATTTTACCATTTGGCCAGGTTTACCATTTTTTGTAAATATTTGTAAATGTGAAATAATCACAGAGAGGTTTCACAATTATTCTACATAAAGATATTTTTGTACAGTTACTTTCAAAATGTTTCTAAAATATTCAAATAAATTCAAATAAATGAGTATTTTCTTAGTCAATTTTTTTAAAATAATTTAATTATTGTGGCTCAGATATTCTTTTATTCAAAATAATTCAGACTAATTATAAATATCGCCTAAAAACCCTCATGGTGTCTTGGAATGGACTCTATATCAGATTTTCAGATTGGTAATAGCACCTTCCTTGTATGTAGTTAGATATACCAATTTTGGATCAGGATAATGAAAGCGAAGTGATTTCAATCCATTTTTTTTTTACTGAGGCCACACCAATTTAATTTCTTGGTTCACGGATTCGCTCGCTCCTATTTTTTAGAAAATAAAATAAAAATAAAAATCACCACTCAGCAAATTTTCACCATTAATGAAGCCATTCACCAACTTTCTGGTGTAGCAAATTGGCCTTTATATTATAAGCTCCTTAAAGTGTGGGTACAGGTGCTGTTACTGTACAATAATAGTGTTTTTGTACTTTTTTCAAGCTGAAAACTTTTTTTCTTCATGTTTTGGATTAGTCGTTACCTTTACCCCAACCATTTTACAATTTTTATTTTTATTTCGCCCTCTCGCTCCATATTTTTTATGAAAAAATCCGTGAACCAAGAAGTTAAATTGGTGTGGCCTGAAGAGCTATTGATCTTGTGATAGAAAGGGCAGATGCTATGTACCAGGGAAAATTCAGGAAATTCCATAAAGCTCTTTTCAACAAGCACTATGAACCATGATGAACAGCATTGCCCAAAAACTTGTTCCATATGCATTTACTTCAAAACACCGACGGCAAGGTGAAGAATAGTTTCTCTCAACAAGAGCTATTTACTATGACAAGTAATGCAAATACTGTTAAAACACCGATGGCAAGGTGAAGAATAGTTTCTCTCAACAAGAGTTATTTACTATGGCAAGTAATGCAACTTTGTCATTTTAGGACTAGCACTCACCAATACTTCTTCTTTGGGGTAGTTCAGTGATACATTTCAATAGATTATAGCATTTGGGGTCTGTTTTTACAACATTTGGACACTCTTTTGTAGTATTCCTAGGAGGAGGCATGCCACTTGTGAAGTGCAATGTTCTAGAAAAAGAGTGTGTTTCAAAGACAGATATTTTATATGATATAAAACACGGAGAGGAGCAGATCCTCACATCTGCTTGGAGATTAGGAAGTATCTGCAGTACAGACTATGACTGCAAGATGACGCTGCTGTAAGCGCGAGGGAGTTGCATAAACAGGTCAAAGGTTACAAAACAGTGAGGAAGATCAGTCGGCGCCGGTGTGCTCTATATTCTACAACTACTGGACAGTATTTCTCTCCACACATTTGCTTTGTTGCTGCACTGTCCACCATGGCGCGAGTGCTGATCGTGGGAGCCGGGCTGACCGGGGCCGTGAGTGCGTCTCTGCTGAGGAGGGAGCTGCAGCAGGCGTGCAGCATCGTGGTGTGGGACAAGGCGAGGGGCGCGGGTAGGAGCACACCTACATGTATCTCATACTGAACTGTAGGCTAGTGCACTAACGTCAGTACTGTATGTACAGTAGGCTAGTGCACTAACGTCAGTTACTGTATGTTTACTGTAGGCTAGTGCACTAACGTTAGTACTGTATGTAACGTTACTGCAGGCCTGTAGCATCGTGGTGTGGGACAAGGCAAGGGGAGCGGGTAGGAACTCATCTACATAAACGTTATCTCATAGTGAACTGTAGGCTAAAAGTTAACGTTAGTATTAAAGTTGTATGAACTGTACTGTAGGGCTGCAGGATCGTGGTGTGGGACAAGGCAAGGGGGGCGGGTAGGAACACATCTACATGTAACGTTATCTCATAGTGAACTGTAGGCTAGTAAAGTTAACGTTAGTAAGTTAGTTGTATGTACTGCAGGCTAGTGCACTAACGTTAGTAAGTTGCATGTACTGTACTGTAGGCCTGCAGGGTCGTGGTGTGGGACAAGGCAAGGGGGGCGGGTAGGAGCACATCTCATACTGCTGTATACTCAATACTGTACAAATGTATTTGTTAGACAAGCTTTTCAGGGCTGCATTTAGCTGTTCTTCATAATTTTGTAATACATGGCTCTATAGAATACATACGAGTTAACGTTACCTCTGTAACGTTATAACGTTACTGAGCCAAATTTGTGTGTATCATAAGAAGAGAACGCATGAAGCTCCAAGACAATTCTTTACGTCACCATCCAAAGTTAATAGGAAGGCCCTGACTTGAATCCTGTAGAGTGACTACATGATATACTAAGTCTTGATATATGCATTGCTTGCATAAACATTATGACATTTAAGTTACACATCTGTCTTAACACAAAACGAATCCAACAAATAGTGTTTGTCAATGTTAACTTAAAGACGACTTCTTTAGGCAGTTCAGCTCCTTCAATACCGCTTAGTTAAAGGAAATACGTTCTTATGTCCAGTATGAGTAGTAATTACTGTTTGCGGTGTTGATTATAGGAGGCCGCATGAGCACCAGTCGGTGTCCCGAGGACCCACAATGCACAGCTGATCTGGGAGCCCAGTATGTGTCGGCCACACCGGATTACGCCAAGTCACATGCAAGGTAACTTTATCAGTTTAATTTAAGGATTTTATTATAGGGGTCCAAGCTTAAGTGTAACTTAGAGTAGCCGCATGACAAGTGCTATAGGTGCAAGACTTTAGTATTGTAGGGGGTCCAGGGGCATCCACCTCCCATGGTGCAGAGTTTTAGAGAACTTAAAGTTAAAATGGTGCATTGTAAGTTATCTCGAGTGGCAAAATTGCTATTAGAGAGGTCACAGTAGAACTTCTCCTGTGACCTCAAGTGACCTAATAACATCTCTGGTCAGTCAGAATTTCATACCTATCAGAGGATGTGCTCCACAGTGTAAAGCCTACTAAAGGCGTCTTCAGAGTGTCTACAGCATCTGATTTCGAATTATTTTGTTATTTCCCCCCCCCCCCCCAGTTTTTATGAGGACCTGCTGAGCGCGGGAGTGCTGAAGCCGCTGTCGACGCCCATCGAAGGCGACCGTTCCGACCCGTCCACCAATCACTACGTGGCGCCAGCGGGAATCAGCTCCGTGGTGAAACACTTCCTCAAACAGGCAGGTGGGGGAAGTAAGTCTCTCATACTCCACCGATCAAGTGATTGATTGATTGATTGATTGATTAATTGACAAGCGATAGATTTGATTTTACATCCATGGTTATCAACACATCAATTTATTTATTATTTGATGGATTAATTGATGGCTTTACTTCCAGGTTGATCGATACTAAGTGCATTGATTGATTGGCTTATTTATTTATTTATTTATTTGGATTCTCCACACTGGAGGGTATGGCGGAACAGGTGTCAAAAGACACCTTTTCGAAGCCGCCATACCTTATTGATTGATTACTCTATGATTGATCTTAATTGTGAAATTGATGACAAGTGATTGATGTAATTTTGCTTCCATGGTTCCAAGCATGGTGTCACCTCTCTGTAGAGGATGAACTGAACTAAACTACATTAATTGATTGATTGATCTATTGATTGATGTACATACGTGGTTGATTTGTTGCTTGATTGGTTAATTGATGAATTTTACTTCCAGGTTTACCAATACATCAGTTGATTGGCTTATTGGTTCATTGATTGATCCATTGATCAACTCATTAATTTATTGGATGATATTGATTGATGAATCAATGGTATTTCCACTTATATTTGAAAAACTCAGCACAAACAATCATGAATGAAAGCAAATAGAAATTGAATTGATGCCCTGATACTAAAGGTTGTCCATATTTCCTTAGATGCAGAGGTGCATTTTGGACACCAAGTATCGGAGATCAGAGCAGAGAAGACTGCGGGCGCGGGAAAGTGGCGCGTGGCGGCGCAGAACGGGACAGAGGCAGAATTTGACGCCGTCGTCCTGACGATGCCCGTGCCTCAGATTCTGGGACTCGCAGGAGTGAAGGCGCTTCTGGGTAGGGCGGCAGACATTGGTCCTGACAGTTGAAGCCCCAGCAATCTATTTCCAAGATTCTCAGTCATTCTAAAGTACATATAAAGTTAAAAGCTGAAAACAAAACAGCAGGATTGAATTGTGCTTACAGTGGTCTGAATATTTCAGGCCCCTCTAGATCTTTGGGGAGGGGCCTGACACAGAACTGGACGGCAGAATTTGCATCACACAGACAAGTAAGAACAGAATGCTTAAGGGAAACTTGTATCTGACTTTCAGTCTTCCATCTCTAATAGGGAAGGAAACTTAAGTACTGGAAAGAATATTGTTGTGTATTGCAGATCAAATCAGCCAGATTTCTTTGATTCTTAAACTTGATAACTTGCCCCTTTTTGAACTTTGGAAACTTTATTTAGCCCATTAGATACCTACATTAAAATGTTAACTGAACATGTATGCATCCGTTTCCTGCTGCAGAGAGCCAGCCAGCCCATCTCTCCCAGCTGGAGAAGGCCTCCTACTCCTCCCGCTACGCCCTGGCTCTGTACTTCTCATCGGGCACCAGGTTAGACATGCCGTGGGCAGCTAAGTACGTCAATGGGGACCCCTGTGTCAGGTTCCTGTCAGTGGACAGCAGGAAAAGGGGGATTGGTAAGCTGCCTTTTTTGAATCTATTGTCTGTTTTATAGTAGTCAAACCAGACCAGCTGTCTTTGTAGTCTTCCATATCCAAGATGACTTTGTAGTAAAGTACTACTTTTTAGGTGCTCTCTATCTGTCCCACATTTTTTTCACTATATGAATGCATCATAGAAGTTGGAATGTAACTGAAATTAGTTGGATTTTCCGTGATTCCATCACTGTGAGTTCAAATCAAATGGGCAGTTTTTTAAAACTAGTTTTGCAAGTATACTGTAAATGCATTCAAGTTCGCGGGGATTTAATTTCGCGGTAGCGGGAAAAAGGACTTTTCGCAGTGTTTTTAAGTTGAACGAGGAAAATAATGTGCATTTGCTTGCAGTTGATTTCCTGATAACATTCATACGCAAATTGTCAAGTCGCTAAATACTTACTGTCTATGGGGAAAAATTTCAAGACTGTCAAGAAGCGGTTGTCTTGAGGCGATGGTCGTCTTGTGTAAGTGGTTGTTAGACCAAGTTCAACTGTATATCAAATTGTCCATGTTCTAATGACATCACCCACAATGTTGTTTCCCCCAGATGGCCCAGAGACAGGCCCAGCCCTGGTTGTGCACACAGGAGTCCCCTTCGGCCTGAAGTACATTGACCAATCCCTGCCCGAGGTTCAGCCAATCATCATGCAGCATTTGCGGGACGTGTTGCCGGGGTTACCGGAACCACTCAGCATCAAATGCCAAAAATGGAGATATTCTCAGGTAGGTACCAGTATATGTAACACCAATTCACCTTTATCTGCAGGGTAACCTATATGTGGTTCTTAGAACAGGGTATTAATTAAATTAAG
Source organism: Branchiostoma floridae (assembly GCF_000003815.2). Classification (NCBI taxonomy): domain Eukaryota; kingdom Metazoa; phylum Chordata; class Leptocardii; order Amphioxiformes; family Branchiostomatidae; genus Branchiostoma; species Branchiostoma floridae. The sequence continues at coordinate 32,084,247 of NC_049981.1, forward strand.
GGATATCAAGTCGACGGACGGTGGTTTCAAATTGCAATAGTTTCACAATGTTTCAATTTGAAACCACCGTCCATCAACTTGCTATCCCTAAATACTTGTTTTCTAAAAACAACGAATATAGGTTGCCCCACGGATAAAGGTGAACAGGCGTTGCATGTGTTGCTAGCTAACTACTACATTGTGACTACAGTAAGACATCCAGGGCTACTAGAATCAGGTGAATTGTCACTGCCACCATCATGTATTATATAGTCACTGTGGCATCAATTGCAGTGAAAACAATCCCTACTTTTGGATGAGGAAAGGAGATTGAATGTTGTCATTGCCATCAATGTCTTCTGATGCTCAAGGAAAGGCAGAAAGCCACAGTCTGAACATCTTACACTACAGAATCTAAATGGCATTTTATACTGTGTTTCCAGTTTATCATAGAACTATTCTAAAATGACACAATGTTTTCTTTCTCATATTAGGCAGGTAATACATAACGTGTATTAAGTCAGTAGGTGGCTAGCTTAATCTTTTAGCCTAAGGGCAGGAAGAAACAGCAGAAAAGTGTCGTGTGTTTTTTTCTCATGCTGTTTGTCCTGTGTTTCATCAGGTACATAAGCCAGTAGAAGGCAGCCCGGGTGCCCTGGTGGTGAGCAGACAGCCGCCCCTGGTGCTGGGGGGAGACGCTTTTACACACTCCAACTTTGACGGGTGCATAGAGTCAGCCCTGTCTGTGGTCAGTCAGGTCAAGCAGCTGCTTACAACCAAAAGCTGACTATAGAATATATCATTTTAATCAATATCATCGGTCAAATCTTGTTTGTGTGGGACTAGACCCTGATTAACTAAACCCTGCTGTATTTATCTAGCACAAAATGCTGATCAAGTTTGTATCACTGTACACAGGGATGCCTAAGCCTATGTATCCATGCAAATTTTACAAAACCCATAAATTTTATGGAATAGAAATGGTCCTAACAGTACATAATCTTACCTTACCTTACCTAGTCATAGGTACATAGACACAACTTGTCTTTGGTCAGGGGGCTGCTACCAACCACACGTTGACAATAGATAATAAGAGTGGGTATATTGTTACAAGAAGTGTCAAAATTTTCTCCTGCTAGTGGACTAGAAGTAAGACCTTAATATGTAACTTCAACAACAATTCATGATCTGAGGTCATGCAGGATGAAATTTTTTTTTTCAAAACCTCCTGTTTTTGTTTGGTGCAGTTGTATTTCTCATGACATGAGCAATGTACATATATGTACCAAGAGTCCTAGCATAATGTACTAAGATAGCTTGCTAATGTTGTCTCATGTCTAACCAGTGCAAAGACCAAGTCTTTTTGTGAGAAATTGTAAATTAAACACTCAGTCATTGAAGTCTTAATCTTTCTCTTGTCTACGTCAACAATATGCCTGATGTAGTTACATGGTAATACAAAGTGCATCAGATTATGACTTAGTAAGTTGGTCACTGTGCATTCTTTGCTTGATTCTATTTGCTCCTCTCTATGATTGTGGCTGTCTGTATTTGAACTTATGTTATTTCTGAAGGCATTCCATATTGATTACGCATACGTCTTGCCATCTTTACAAAAGAAAACAACAGTCAGAGTGGGTTTTTTTCTGTTCACTCTAAGAAAGTTTATTTTCAAACAAATTTACAGCTTAAGATAATCAAGACAGCATCCATCTTCAACCACCATTACCTTTCCTCAGTTTCTGGATATAAAACTGCATTTTTGGTTTTACCAATCACCAAAGAATAAAGAAAGACACTCAGTATAAATTTGCAACATACATTTTTGTACTTTTCATAATACTCCATCTTTATATAAAGTAATAATAAAAGACCACAGCATCCTTCTATGAGGATCCTGTCTGAAATCATTTAGATCAAACAACAGATCATGATGACAAAATACTTTTTGATAGACTTGAATAACATTTGATAGGACACCTAAAATAAAACTCCTACATGACTTAATATGTATTTACAAAGTAGAGAACAAAACTTGTCAACCATTTCAGCAAGCAGCCAAACAAGAATTGTAGAAACATAGAAGTAAATATTTACTATATTTCAGCACACAGTCCAAGTTGCCTCCTTTGGGACACATACTTCGCTATAACAAGCTTATTTCTAATGTCTATTACAAAGTGTGCTTTTCATATCATAAGCTGGCTTGAAAGTTAAGTTAACTTGGTATTCTTATTGTATTCTTATCATTTATAAAAAAATTCTTACCGCCCTAAAAGGCGTCCATGTTATACAATATTACAGTTTACATAACCTTCTCTGTGCAGCCTAACCGTCTAACCAGTACACATTTTGTGCCAAACACCTGCCCCCAGAGGGAGTATTGTCAGCAGAGCACACACATGTACAAGCACAAGGCATAAGGCATTAGACTCCTAAGTCCTATGTGCAAGCAAAGAGGTTAAAAACCTCCTTGGTGCAAGGTACAACTTTTATATTTCTATATTTTTGCTTTCATTTCAAGACCAAATCTTTTAGTATACACTGTGTAGCACACTTGATTCCAGGTAATTTTGTGAGCACATCATTTCTTTAAGTAAAAAATCTCGCATCCTATAAAACACGGGAATATTATTCGTACATAAGAGATCTTAGCTACATGTTCACTCTCACACAGTCCAGAACAATACAGATCACACCATTCATATCATTCTATTATATTATGTTATCTTAAAATAATTCTCTCTTCACTTAAAGCTGCTCAACATAGGGGCATTAATGGAATCTGAAATATACAAGATTAGTCACAGAGTACCAGACTGCTGTCAGTGGAACACAGTGCAGAGGACAGGGTGGAGCGGACTAGTGCACGTCCGCCGTTCTCGCCGTGTCAGCCTGCCCCGCCCCTTTGTGGTGACTGACATCTGTCATCCCCTCCCCGCTGGACAGCTGCATGGACACAATGGACTGTTCCAGCCCCGAGTCAAAGTTCGGGCTGGCGATGTGACCCCTGACCTTCTCGGCATCCAGGGTGGCTGTGGGGACAGAGGACAAGATGTCAGGAAAACTCAGAACTTTTCAGTCATTTCCACAGGGACTGTGATACTTACATACATGTATATAACAGTTTAAACAGAGTCTGTATTGTCCAGAAGACTAAGGCCATACCAGATTAATTTGTTGGTTCTTAGAGTCAGACATTTTCGCATGAAAGTTCCCTAAGAGGTCACCAAGAAAACAAGGCTGGGATAAAAACTTAAAAAAATAAAAAAATAAACTTGTCTGGTCCAGTCCTCACCTGGTGCTGTTGCCATAGTAGGCGCTCCTGTAACCATGGAAACCTCAGGCTTGCCTTTCATGGCTCCATCAATGATGCTGATGGTGTCATGACGACCAATTTCCTCCAGGCCTGCCCGTAACTTAGCAACTGTTCCCTCCATCATCTAAATAACAACATGTAACTTAGCAACCATTTCCTCCATCATCTAAACAACAGCAACATGTAACTTAGCAACCGTTCCCTCCATCATCTAAATAACAACATGTAACTTAGCAACCAATTCCTCCATCACCTAAATATTCAAAAACATGTAACTTAGCAACCGATTCCTCTATCTAAACAACAACATGTAACTTAGCAACCAATTCCTCTATCATCTTAAAAACAAAAACGATTATGGTACTCCTTACTTGTTTCATTCTTCCCATTTTTGTTCATGTGATACTCGAAATTGCAATTTCAAACTTGCTCAGAATGTTTTTAATTGTAACAGTGGAAAAATGTCAGTGATGTCATTTTTATTAATTTACGACAACCCAGTCCCCCGGTCTTTCTCTGACCTCCCACGTGGTGACCGCGTGTCCGCCCTTGCCTAGTCACACTTCCGCCCACCAACACCGGGGCTCTCATTCTGTCTTTCGTCCGCGGGAAGCGAGGCGCACGGAGACTCGCTCCCCGGTTTTCGACCCACCGCCAACCCCTTATCTCCTCCAATATCCTTACCATAGATAAACTGTAGTATTTGCTGTCACGTAGAGTTGTATTCATGATTAGTTTGTTATCATATGTTATGATGTTCAGTGCCCGTTCTACTGACCTTTATCGATGTTATAGGCGTGTTTCTGTGGAAAAGTACGAGAATAAATCTTTTCCCTTTGTTTGCCAAACGCGTTTCGACTCCAGTTGTTTATAGTTAATTAGAAATACTCAGTGCTATGCAGCGGCCTGTATAAGATGATCCAGGCTTCCAGCAATAAATCAGAACATACAACAAAAACAACAAACCTCAAAGTTCTCCAGAAGAGCAGTGGTGGGGCTCGGGCGGAGCTTGAAGGCGTTGCTAAGGTTACCGAGGCCCAGCCGCTCGGCCAGCGCCCCCCAGTCCCGTCCGGGGCTGCTCTCGTCAAGTGCCTTTGAAAGGAAGACCCGTGATGTGCTGTCCAATCTGGTCAGGTCCCCAGTGCCTGTAAAAAGGTCAATTATCTTAAAAGGAGTTGGTACAAACTTTGCTATTAACTCTACCTTTTGTTGACTGCCTTTTTGATGTGTGTGGGATATTTGCAATGCATTTCTGTTGATTAACTCCCTGCTGCCTAAAGCCCATAACCAATATACCCATTTTACCTTAGCAGACTGAAGATTAACCCTTGTCCTGCTGGGATTCTTTTGCCAATTTAACACCCCCCAAGCTGATTTATTGATCAGATCAGTAAAACTTGACCTATTCTGTGCTACTGCTGCAGAGTTGCTTCCCCATTCGATGTGCTTTGCTGTGGTACATTGCCACATGGAGGTGGGAAATACCCCAACCCATGATAATACAGGACCCAGATACTGGCATTGTGCAATGCAACAACTGTTGCACGTAGCACGACCAGGGTTAAAAGATGTCTGTCAAATGAGTAGTTCCTGACCTTTGGTGTGAGTGAAGTGCGGAACGTCGGGCCGCTGGTGTTTGGGCACGTACGGCTTTCCGCTCAGGATGTCTCTCATCTGGGGAGGGAAACAAGACGCTCCAGTTAGGACATGCGACAGGAAGCAAATGCACTTCTGAACCATTTCAGCGCATCTCTTCCACCAGCAGACCATGATGTAGTAATGAATGATACGTCTTACATCTCTCTCATACTAACATATACCACAGTATAAAACACACATGATGAAAGTCGAAGACAAAAAAGATAACCAAAGCATAAATGACATAACCTTTGTCATCTTTCTGTTTATTATGTTATCCAGATTTGCGTATCCAAAACATAGTCTGCTTTCCAAACCTGAGAACTAACCACTTTTTTTCATCCCCAAAATCCACACACTCAACACTATCTGGTTTATCATCTGTTGTTCCCTGCCACGCGAGTGATGGACATCCTTGCACGTAGATGTGGAAACAAAAATCATTTATTCAGAAACAATTCTGAAAAAGTTACCTCATCTGAGGCTGCCAGGTCCAGTGGAGTCTGACCCTTGGCCTCTGCGACCTCTGACCCTTGACCTTCCTCCTCCTCGTCCTTAGCCTCGTAGTTCTCCAGCCCGGGATCGGCGCCGGCCGCCATCAGCAGGGCCGCCATTCCCAGCATGCCCCTGCCGCTCGCCACGTGCAACGGGGAGTTCCCGTCAAAGTTCTGGGCATCGACGTCCGCTCCCGCCTGGAGGAATGGAAAACGTGTTAAGCAATTATCACATCTAATGACTGATCAATTCTCATCCCTTATTCTTGTAGATAAAGACAGCCCTTGGTGAGCACAAATACTCTTATGAGGCAGAATATCTCAATTCTGCAATAAATCTTCTTATAATCTGGACACAAATTATGACAAGAGTCATCCTATGGCTTATCCCTCCCACACACACAGAGATATAGAAAACAACAGTACTCCTGTTAGCAAAGCAATTAACAAAACAGCAAAACTCTTGCATGGTAAAGAATACATTTGTAAAACTAAAGCATTGTTTGTTACCTGTGAGTTGAGAAAGAGGTCCCTTGGTCACCTCCAACTTAATGTTTATCAACATTTCATTACTCCAAAAGGAAGCCTTAGGCTTTTAATTTTCCCTGCACCAGTTAAATAATATGTATTATTCTTAATAGTTTATCATCTGCTGTTTAATAAATGTGTACAGCTGAATAAACAAAAAAAATCACTAAAAATGAAAAACCAGTGTCTAGCTGACCTCGAGGATGAGGTACCCGGTGATGGCCAGGTTCTCGTTCTCCACCGCGTGATGCAGCGCTGTCCGCCCGCTCTTCCCGTCAGGAACGTTCACGTCCACCTTGGCCATGACCAGCTCCTTCAGCGCCCCAAGGTTACTCGCCATCACGGCCAGGTGCACAGGTGTGAAGCCTGCAGGAGACATGGAGGATCTTAGTTATTGTGGAAAACAAGATGAAATGGACTCAATTCCATATCTTCAAAATGACTTACGCCAATTTTTTTTAAATTCCTTCTTCAACAGAAGGTGCCAAATATTAGCTTGTGAATTTTAGTGATTAGCGGCCCTTCCTCTTTAACTAGAGTAGAAGGCTCAGTGTTTGATTCCTTAGTGGTGTTGGAAGTACATTGTAATGTCTTTCTACATAGTTAGGATATCTTGTGTATCTGCCTAAGTCTTAAAGTGTTATCATAATGGTAAATATTGAGAATTTCCCTCACCCTCAAAGTTATGCGCGTTGATGTCAGGAGTGTTGGCGACACCGGGTGCCTGGGCTGGGATGTTCCGCAGGATGGCCTGGAGACTCTTCTCATCGCCTGCAGGGGGGAGGGGGGCAGTCACCTTCAAGTTTACAACTTATCATATTGTACAAATTAAATGCATTTTAGAAGCAATTCATCAACCACCTTTAAGAGATTTCTTTTTCCCTATCAATTCCATTCCAGCTAGTCATCCCCTTACAATTTACAGTGTTTTTTTCTTAACATAACTTTTGTACAGTAACGTTACACCTTTTTTCAATCTACTTCAGATCTTACGTTACAACTTTCCACCACAAAGTCATTTCTATCCCCTCAAGAGTTCCTTAAATCTAATTGGATGTATGGAAACTTTGATCAAAATCCATGATTCAAAGGTTCCATTTGGTCTGATTGGATAACTTGAAAAGGATCCTCAAGCCTGATTGGACAAGTTAAGAGATTCCCCCTTGTCTGATTGGATGATGTGAATGAAGCCTTACCAGCCTTAGCCGCCAGGTGCACAGCTGAGTTGCCATGGCGATCGGGCAGCCAGGGGTTTGCTCCGCAGCGCACCAGCAGGTCCGCCACCTGGGGCTGCTGGGTAATCACAGCCAGGTGCAGGGGAGTCTGGGTAATGGGAAAACCAAGTGTCATAAAGGGTCATTCCATTTAGAAAATGGGGGATGAGTAGCAATTCTGTCCCAGAGGTTACAGGTAAGCAGGTTAGGCTCATACTGGGGACAAAGGTTAAAGGTTTTGGGTCACTGTCAGAGGTGGTTCTATTGATGACCCTGGGGGTCAGAGTCACATGATAGACAAAGGTTAAAGGTTACGTGTGACTGAACTGTCTGAGGTGTTTGTACTAGTTGATGACCCTGGGGTCATATGATAAACAAAGGTTACAGGTCATGCGTGACTGACCTGTCGGAGGTGGTTGTACTGGTTGATGACCCTGGGGTCACATGATAAAGAGAGGTTAAAGGTCATGTGTGACTAACCTGTCTGAGGTGGTTGTACTGGTTGATGACCCGTGCGTCGGGCAGGGTCAAGGTCACGTGCAGCAGGTTCTGCACCACCAGGGGGTTACTGTGGATGATGGCCAGGTGCAACGATCTGCAGGTAAAACATATGAAAACATCATTTAACAATAACTAGATTTAGTCGGCAGAGTGGGTAAAGTGAGCACCATATTGTCTTCAACGAAAGAAAATATTGCAATTTGAAACGACGGTTTGTCTGTTGCGGTTAGAAACATCACGATTGACACCAGATCCACTCACTTAGAGGACTAACTATTTGGCTTTATCTCCTTTAAGTTGGACTGTGTTTAAACAGAAAAGAAAAGAAAGAAAACTGACGTGTCTCCCTCGTCGTCCTGCACAGCTGTGAGGTGGCGCTGCACGGCCAGCAGCATCCGCACGTCCCCCGTGATGGCGTAGTCTCGCAGGGCGTTGGCCGTTCGCTCCGCCAGTTGCCAGGCAACATCCCCGTACTGCAGGGCACCCCGGCTGGGTCCCGTCGTACCTGTGGCAGTAGGAAACAAGGGATTTTAATGAAGTGATGGCGTAGTTTCGCAGGGCGTTGGCCGTTCGCTCCGCCAGTTGCCAGGCAACATCCCCGTACTGCAGGGCTGGAAATAAGGGAGTCTGAAGAAAATTCTGATTCACATATGAAATGTGCAAATCTGCAATCTGTTTTTATTAAAACCATGTTTCTGGTCGTTGGTAACATTTAAGTACAAGTTGGAGAAAACTTCAAATGAAGAAAAATTGAATGAACACTGCAAATGCCCTATCAACGCCGATAAATCTAAATGTACTGTCTTTACAAAGTTGCAAAAACTATCCCTGCCAATACTTCAACAAAAGTCCAGAGCTTTTGTCTGAGCTAATTTCCTTTCTGCTTGTCTGGTGTCATGAATTCATGGTGAAAAACACGGAAACAAAACCACCTCAAACATTTCAAGATGTATATTCCCCGTTGTACCTTTCTGTTTGACTGCAGGATCAGGTTTAGTGAAGGCGCTGGGTTTCCACGGCTGCGGCCCCAAGCTGACAGCCTGCCCCTTCAGCCCTGCCTGGGCATCCCCTCCAATGTGAGCCTGGCTCATCGCCATGGAGTCCTCCATGGGGGCGGAGTCTGTGATGAGGTCATCGTCGTCGTCGGGCAGGGCGCTGTCGACAACCAGGTCATCGTCCTCCTCAGGCTGTCTGATTGGTCGATCCACGGAACCTGTGAGTGGACAAGGTTAAACATGATCCAAGGTCGCAAACTTTTTGTGTACAAAATACTGAACAATTTGTACCAGACAATTGCAATCAATAGGAATTCTCTAACTATATCAGTCTGTACTGCTATCTGTATAACTAATGATTATGACAAAAGTAAAGAAATAATTACCATAAAATACAGTATGCTCTTTTGGATGACATCAAGGCTATTTTCTCATCTTTCATTACATTCATTTCTTAAAGGAGGAAATGATAATGGTCATTTCCTGACCACTTTGTAGAAAACAAAAGTTCTTGATCAACTTATAACCAAAAAGCCTCCATTAGCTAATTTACCACTTTACAAACAGCTGTTTATTGTACAATCTGAACTTGACCTTACCCTGATCCTTCATGGCACCCCCTCCGCCATACGCCTGGAAGGCCCCACCCCCTCCAAAGTGGAACGTTCCGCCGCCGATGGTGCTGCCAAATCCAAAACCACCCCCGTACATTCCTGTAGCAAAACAGACACATGCATGGACTCGGGTTTTGGGAATCAGGTTTTCAAATATAAACCATAACATAAAAGTTGTGCATGTCTTTTGCTCAGGGCCAAAGCCGTATAGCAGCATTTTCAAGTTGTTTGGTAAACTTTACAACACAAAACACTACCATGTCAGATTGAGTTTACCCTCTGTGCAGAGCCTCAGCTGTCAATATGGTGGTTAACAAAATCATGATTGCATAGTACTCACCAGGACCGAACCCCCCTCCTCCTGCAGTGGGCCCTCCTGGCCCCCCTCCCCCGAAGTGGGTGTTGAAGTGTGGAACTGTCTTCTTCCTTTTCTTGCCGATCTCTTCTTTATCTGTGGGAGTCAGAGAAATAATCACATCAAGATCATACTCACTCACTCTACTTCGAATACTACAACACCTGTCCTTGGTGCTGAACTTTCTTCACTCACAGACACAGTACCTGTTAGTATTGCAAAGACTTTTGATTTCAAAATTTTTCTGTGGTTTAACTTTAAAACTTGTTTTAAACTATGTACCAAATCGCTGGTAGAGTTAAAGCACATGATTGAGTCTATGTTAAGGTGTGTAACCTTGGTATTTGTTTACAACATTCAAAATGGAAGTTTCAAACTGTACTATGAAAGTAACTGTTATGCCTCAGGTTGAGAGTCAGGATAGTTTGTGTATGCATTGCAGAGTATCTATCCACTATATTTTAAGTTAAGTTTTAAACTGAGTACCAAACTTAATGAAGTAACGATTGCATCTTGAGTTACAGTTTGAAACTGTTGTCGCTGGTGAGTAAAGGGTCTGGAGCTTACAAGTCTTAAGTATTGATTGCATTGACAGTTAAAGTTTGAAAGTGCATACCAAACTGCTGAGGCTGGTACGTGAAGGGTTTTTAACTATGTACCAAATTGCTGTTAGAGTTAAAAAATTTGATTGAGTCTATGTTAGGGTGTGTCAATTGCAAAGTATTTGTTTACAACATTCAAAATGGAAGTTCAAAACTCAGAACTGTTATGACTGGTTGAGAAACAGGATAGCTTATATGTATGCATTGCAGAGTATCCATTCATTGTATTTAAAGTAAGTTTAAAATGAGTACCAAACTTAATGAAGTAATGATTGCATTGACAGTTAAAGTTTGAAAGTGCGTACCAAACTGCTGGGGCTGGTAGGTGAAGGGTTTTGGGTCGCTGAGTTCCCCGTCTGACTTCCTACGCAGCTGAACGTGCACACTGATCGGCCTCTCGATAGCCATGTTGTGGTACGGCGGGGTCTTAAACACGATGGCAAACTGTGGAAACGGAAAACGTTAAGAAATTACAAGGGCTTTCTGTCATACTATGGCTGTAGAATACGTCGATGAAGGTTAGACATAAGATAGTAATAAGATATGCCAAAAAGCAGTTACTCAAGCAGTGGCTGTAGAATAGTAACATGATAAACTACCTAATGGAATTGCATACCAGCTTTGTGATCAGATTTAGTACAAATGCACCTGTACATGTTACATGTGGGACTGATGGATTTTAGTCATCGCATATTAGGGAATTCTCCAGCTTTTAACAAGAAGTCCAATCTAAGAAAAAGCCATTAAATTTAACATTGCTCCTTATAACCATTTCTCTTTCCCCAAAACTCAGTGACCTTCTTCCTTGTCCACACTTGAGCACTTAACAAACTGTGACTGTACAATTTTCTGTTGGTTACAAAAAAAGGCCGAAGTGTTAAGCAAGCCTCCTACATGACACCATGTGATGGTACTGACCTGTCTGTGGACGTCCGCAGGCCCAAAGTCTCCGTATGCCTCCCACTCTGATCCCCCATTGGTCGAATCATCTGCCTCCTCGTAGAAACGCACCTGGATGTCATCTGTGAAATAACATTAGTCAAAAGCTGACTCAGATGTTTACTGGTAGCCATAGTCTTATGTTTAATCAAAGAAGCTTGTTTCAATACTGCCAACTTGGTGAGTTTTTAAATCGTCGCTCAAAACATTTGCTTGATTGTTTTTCTAAACTGACCTACTTAACAGTTGAAGGCATTTCTTTTCAGGGCTCTTAACCATTCAGTTCTTGCAATGCCACCTGTTAATAACTATGAAAATGCAGCAAAGATAGTCGAGTTTTCAACTGGTTTGATGTAATGGTTTAACAAGAGATAGCAGCAAAAGTATCTGGCAAAGTGAAAATAACAGGCAAGTGACTGTCATATTAGGGTCAGGTTGGGTCAGGTCATGTGAAGTCAGGTCAGGTCAGGTGAGGTCAGGTCAGGTCATGTGAGGTCGCTCACCTTTCTGCACCTTGTCACACAGCAGGAAGACCTCGTCGCCGCCGGTTACGCAGCCGGAGTGGCGGTCCATCCGACAGATCTTCAGCGTGGAGGCGTTCGGGGCCTCTGTGATAACACAAGCATTGCGATTACTACCAGTATTATACAGCATCAAAGACAACTTAATGCATTTCTTCATACTTTTATATACAAGGCTAGGGGTAATCCAAGTAATCAGTTCAGTCGGTGATGATCCAAGTAATGTCATCATCATAAATTCAAAGTTCCACAGTTATGCAATGATGGGCACTATTTCCAGGACTGCTTTTAGATATGTAGAATTCGAAGAAACTGTACTAGACTCACAGGATTAACCTACACATTCAAGATAAGTAAAATAAGTATCGTTGAAGAGATCCATTAGTCACATATGAGCACAGTTAATCGAATTTTCATCTAACAGTGACTTCTTTTTGGAGGTACGTGTGTACACCTACAAAAAGTCACTGTTAGTGGAAAATTCTATTAAAAGTAGAAAGTAAAAATAAGCTTGAACAGAGGATACGTACTGCTATCGAATACGGCATCTGAGATGACAGGAGCGAGGGTGCGTGTGTACGCCCCGTTCTCTAAAACTCATACTATAACAGACAAGTAGTAAACTACAAAGAGGCGAGGGTCAGACAAAGGCCAGGATACGTACTGCTGTCGAACACAGCGTCTGATATGACCGGAGCGAGGGTTCGTGTGTACGCCCCGTTCTCGTCCTGCAGGAAGGCCTGGAAGCAGACCCGCACCGCGCTCAGGTCCATCTGCTTCGCCTGATCCTGGGACTCCTTCGTGATCTGCTTCTTGTCTTGGTCTGAGGAAAATAAGAAATGTACAGAACAGCTGTGTTAGATTTGTATTCATTGCAGCAGCTTCTTATCTTGTCATGTTTTGAGGAAAGTACAAAATGCAGAGAACAGCAGTGTTAGGTTTGTATTTGTTGGAGACTTAACAGCTTCTTGCTTTGTCTTGTTCTGAGGAAAGAAGATGTCGTAAAACATCATGTTAGCTGTATTAAACCATAGTAATTAGATACAAGTGTATCTAAGATTAGCCCATTTTTATGGAAATCTAGTTCCTTTCTCACCTGTCATTGTGTCAGTGTGGTTGTGGATTTACTCTAAAATAACTGGTGGCGTTATTTGCTGTTGTATTCACATGTATTGCTTTAAATATACATTTCTACACAGTCACATGAAAAAGAGTTTTGGTATCAAACCATCCTCTGTGATATTGTGAAAAAAAATCAAGAAACAAAATAGAGGTAGACTTAAGCTTCCTAACATTACAATAAAGCATGTTCAAACTACTGAGAGTAAAGAACAAGGGACACACCGCTAAACTTTTATCTCAAAAGTACTTTCCTGATGGAATGATTGAATGAAAGATTGATGAACAAAGAGCTCAGGATGTGCGTTTCCTCACCTGTGATGTACTTGTTACTGTCCTCCTCGTTCAGGTTGTCGAAGTCGGGGATGATCTTCCCGGTCTCCTGGCAACGGCGGGCGGCGACCAGCTCCTTCATCTTCCTCTTCTCCAGGATGGACGGGACGTTCTTCTTGGTCACATGGAGAACACCCAGGTTTGGGAAACTGGTTTCGAGAATAGAGAACAAAAGGTGTTACGGGGTCAGGATGGGAGGGGACGTTCTTCTTGGAACAAAAAGTGTTACTGAAACTCAGTGAAATTAGCTCCTGTTGTTTTAGTTGCAGGAGCTAAAAGTTTTGTTGCCGTGGGGTGGGGGGTGGGGGCGGGGTAGTGCTATGTCCCAAGTGCCGGAAAGTTCCATGCGTAGTCCCCCTTTTCTGGGACGAAGGATAGTGGATTCTATCCGAAACGTCTGACCGTTTCAAAACCATATCCAGTTGCTTGAGTAACTATTTTTGGTGTAAAGTTTGACAAAGATTATCTATTATCATTTTGAACCATCATTTTCTGTGCATGTTATGTGCAGTGTAGCTACTAGTAGTAGTCTCTCCATCAGAGGAACTTGTTCTAAGTATGTAGTTGTTTACTTACAATATTTTCAGGATGAAAACAAACACATAACATATTCTATTCCAGCCATGAGATGAGGAAGGCAGCTGAGGACTTAATGAAACACTGTCCAGGTAAATGTTATATTGGGATTCAAGAACCCTGGTTTTCTATAACACCTAGTACATATTTCTATGCAGCCTAAGTCTGTAAAACATTTTGAGTCCCTATAGGGAATAATTATCAAACAGTTTGACTGAGGAGGTGTTCAACCTTAGTGGAAAGGAGGTTGAAAAAAACACTTCTGGAGAAACGAGTGACTCACGTTGCCGTCATGTCCTTAGGCCCGACCTGCACCACACAGAACCCGTCCTCGTTGCACTGCTTCCCCACCAGGTACAACTTAACAACCAACCACTCTATGTGTGTCTGTGTCTGTGTGTGTGTGTGTGTGTGTGTGTGTGGACATGGGGGGAGGGGGGGCCAAGACTCACGTTGCTGTCATGTCCTTAGGTCCGACCTGCACCACACAGAACCCGTCCTCGTTACACTGCTTCCCCACCAGGTAGTGCGCGTGCGGCCGCGGCTGGTCCTCATTGGTCATCAGGGTCACCACAATACGGGCGTAACCTTGGTAACCAATGATCTAAACAAAGGGACAATACATGAATTTCAACCATATGATGCCTACACATCCTATATTTTGAAGACAATTTCACTGACTACTTGGTATTTGACAACATAAGAGATTTTCTAGTTCAACTCTTACACATGGAAATGATGTGTCATGTGACTTAAAAGTCAAGTTCATTTACCTAAGCAAAATCGCTCTGATGCAAAGCATTGTCTACAATTGTGAAGAGCCTGATCACAAATACATAAAAATTTAAACCAACTGCTTTATGCTTTGAACATGAAAATATCATTAAGATGGGATTTCTTGGTTATACAATTAACAACTTACATGTACATGCTGGCAAATCTATTCTTTGAGACTAGTTACAATCTAAAAGCTCAACACAATACATAGGATACTGCGTGCTGTCTGAGTGAAGAAAGAAAACCCCATAACTGTTGTTACCTTGACAGCCGGGTATGTTTTCCTGTTCTTCTCGCTGTGTATCCCGGGAATCCCGCCGTGGGACGGACCCTCGCACCCGTACCGGAAACGGAACCCGCGCTGGCAGGGGAGACGACAGGAAAGTCAAATATGCTTACTTATCAACCAAGAAATATAGACCAATGATCTGAACTACATGTACATGTATCATTGTCACAGAGTAACAAATAAAGGCTTAATAATTAAAGCTGACTGAAAACATATCGTTTATGAAGGTTAGACATCCAGGTAAACAATATTCAAATATATCACCTGTTTTTCTAGTTAGCTATAGTGTATTGAATTGTTCTGTCAGTTCATTTTAGTGACGGATGTCACTCAAAACATCTGAAAGTAAATCTCTGTTTTTCATCCAGTTGTAGAGGTTTAATTGTATTTGAATATTATCTATATTTTCAGTATGTAGAATAGAATTTGTGTTTGATATGCTGTCATTTAGTATATGAAAGGAAAAAAAAAACTTATCTTTCAAGAGCAAACTAACAAGGAAATGCTATATAATTTTGTCTAATCCAACAACAGAATCAAACATGTATGACTAGCTCTTGACTATGAGTATGAAGTGTTGCTGTGTAATATAACTTATATATACAAGTAGAGAAGAAGGAAATTGTTACCGATTTGGGCTGTTCAGTGATCTCGAGGTAAGGTGTGCCCTGCATCCCTATAATATAAGACACAGTGTTGTTAGGCACACAGAAATACTGGCTTGCACCCTGTATGTATCCTGTTTTATGATTATTGAAGGGTTCAAATCTAGCGAATTGAGGCTTAAAAATTATCAAATTGTAGCCTCTACAAAATGTTCGGGAGATTTTTAATCTAAAGCAGAATTATGACATTGCAGCCTAACATGAAAACTACATTTTAGGACATTAATAAATATAGTTTTATTAGACTGTTTCTACTTTGCAAGTTGCAGCAGCAATACCTAACTGTTATGTAAAATAGAACCAGTCATTATTGCAATAAAAGTAAGAAATGTCTCAAACGGTCGTGAAGTCAGCAGGTAAAGTTTTCCTGGTGGTGTATGCAAATGAGGAAAACTTAAAACTCACTACATATAGTACATAACATTATTTACATGATGTTTCCTATCTCACTGAGAAAGGTGGTAGATGGTCCCCCCAAATGTCTACAGGTAAATTTAGAATTAAGTTTGTTTACTAGGAAACCATACCTGAAACAGGTGCGTTACTCACCTGTGTTCCCGTTCATGGCGTGCTGCATTTCCGTCATCTTCTGCAGCAGGCTGATGTCTGGCGCTCCCTCCTCCCCGTTGATTATCTCGTTAACGAGCGACGCGGGAAGTTCCACCGACTCGAACGCCATGTCTGTCATGGCAGTCGCGGTTCAGAACCAAACACGTCAATTCTTTGTTAGCGCTCGCTTTCCGTTCTATCTCACCACCTCTTTACAACGGGAAGCTATCTGTGACAAAGAAAAAAAGACAAGAAAGAGAAAAAAAAATGAAAAACTCACCTAGTTTTTGCTCTATATCAAGCTGTTTGAAGTAAAGTTGTCAGGAAATCAGTCAAATCCCTCCTGTTTACCACTAGAATGTAACCACTGTGTTAGAGGCTGGGTTTTAGAAAGGGGAAGTTATTGACTCATTTGCATACCCGGTGGAAAGCCCCACCAGCGTCAGGCAGTATTTCTGGCAGGGAGCGATGACGTCATTAACCAAACAATAGCCTTCTATACCTGAGGTTTGGACTCTGCCATTTTCTTACCTAACGGGGGTAAAAAGAAAACTTACAAACTCCTAAATAAATATACATTCAAGGTCAAACGTTACTTTGATTTATTTTGCAAACCACTGTGGTTTTGGTTCTTTATTTTTTGTCTCACTAGATCGCTACAGCAAACAGAAAATATTTTAATACCCCCTCTAAAACAGTTAAATTGGGCCAGCCCTTTCCAGGTTATTGTTTCAGTAAGTAACTGGTGTAGAAAGGAGAAGTGCTTATAAGGGTGTAGTTTTAAAAACTGTCAGGAAATTACGCAGGTGGTCACAACACTTCACAAAAATACACTTCCCACTTGTTTGCTCCAGAGAAACTTTCCATATTTTTCACGTCACAACTCCTGATGACTATTTATGTTAACCTCCTTGGTTGTAAATTTTGTTATGTAACTCTTTGTGAAAATGTAACATGATGAAAAACCAGCAAACAGAGAAATCCTTTGGTCATTATTACGGCTAAACCAGATCATCATATCATGACTTTTTTCCTACGTTTCAGGATACTACTAGTATATCATTACTAAATTTATATCCGGGGTGACATAAACGGATCTGGAACTCTGTTTTATTGTAAAAAAAAAAAAAAAAAAAAAACAGGGTTGCAGGTAGCGACACTTGAAATGACTTCCTGAAGTTACAAAGGTTTGATTTAAACTAATGAATACAAAGTCTATGCAAACAATGAAAAACAGCTATTCTATTGCCCTGATCATTACATCAACAAAAAGTCACTGGCCTCATGTAACCTTTACACAAACCCTGTCATTGCTTGCATGAAGAAACATCTTATCAGCATTTGTGTCATTAAAATTCCCCTGGTCAGTGTGGAAAGCCCCACCCACTGGATGTGTCAATGATATGATGGTAACACTGAAACTGAAACTATGATTCAAATGGCATGGCTGGTAACCAATGGGGCACAATAGCCTCCTGACTGCCACCTCATATATAAGTTAATGTCACTATAAGGCCTTCGTCAGCCCGGCTGGGCAGCTTTTGGGAATGAAAAGTATGATATAATCATATAAAAGAAACCAAAGTACACAAGAAGTAAACAGAATAGTGGGCAGTATTTGTGTATATTTTTACATAATAAACATTTCTGTTTTTTGTTTCTACAAACAGCCCAGTCGACTCCGGTTTGTATATGTGACGTTAGCCCCATACTAGTAATGACTCAGATATTCTTACCAAAGAAATGCACAATGAAAAAAATACACAAAGATAAATCAAATAGATCTACTTAAAGGTCTGCTACGCAGTTTTTTGCGTTCAAATTTGAAATATTCTAGAACTAAGAAATCTCAGATTTACTACTACTTTTTGACACTTTTGTGTCATTATTTCACGTTTGCAACGTAGAGAATTAGCCTACAAACATTTCGTCATACGCGCGCTGTAACTTTCTGACCTCCCTACTTAGGCACCGGTGAGAATTCGAACAAGAATCAATCATCAACGGTTCGTTCGGAAGAAACAAAATGGCTGAAACCCAGTGCGGGCGTGCAGATTCACAGATTTTCAAACGCGCTCGCACGGCGAAAATATCGACTCCCGACGTACCTTGAATAGTGTTCCGTAACGTGGTAGGCTTGATTCAACTAACTATAAAGAAATGGCCGGAAAATGGATTTTTTGTTTTCAGTTTGAAGCGCAAAAAACTGCGTAGCAGACCTTTAAGTAGCATCAGTAATTCTTGAGGTATGCACACCAGATATCCAGGTGCTCTTGACAGTGGAGAGAAGGCCTCTAAATATAACATATTTCTATATGGGAGACTTACATTGTACCATGGCAAATGGTGGAATTAGATTTATAAACATATAATTAATAGTTTCAGACTTTCAGTTGATGTTACATTTTGTACCTCCAGGGAGGTTGTTAGGCTTGTATGATTACACTACTCTAAAGTTGTTATTTCAGTGACTTCTTGATCGCGATGCCTAAAAAAAAAAAAAGTGGATATGGAAGGTTTGAGCTACGGTAGCTTAAGATACCAGGCTGCTGCTCCACCTTTTCTTACTTTTTCAGAGATGTGACTCTCCCAGGACCATTAAGGGCTGTAACGTTACAGTTGTTATGTCATACAAAGAATACAACTCTTGTAAGAAATCATTTTAGTGCTCCACGCATCTTAATCACTTGAAGTATAATCTTTGAAACCTTGTACATTTGAAAAAAAAAATTAATGTATACTTATGAAAAAGTCTGGTTCGTTCTCTTTCAGATAACGTCCAACAGGCTAGAAATTCATATTTGAAGGATCTATTCTGTATTCAGAGCTACGACCAGTTAACTGGAGTGGGATTCGAACCCTGGCCCCATGATCCAACAGTTGCTTTCTGAACAGGTGGTCGTCAAAATGAATAACGTTACACACATGTACTTCTACAATTCCACAGGAAAATTTCCCCTCGATACAGCTTCTAATAAATATGCAAATTTCTGTCTAACATGGCATTCCTCAAAATGCATAATTTTGATACAGTGTGCATGGTGTTGTTTTTCATGAACTCCAACTCAATATTCATAACATGTTGTAGATTGATGATGCTATGTTCCAAAACAAGCTGTACGTTTATGTCGACATTCCAGACTCAAGCAGTAACATTAAAACCTCTATCATCACTTCTAACGTCAGTGTGAGCCTGTCTGCATCCTGACCCATCCCCCTACTCCATCCACTGGCTACACACACATACACAGTCAGATTGGGAACTTTTCCTCGAGAAGAAGAAACCTGAAGTCTACAGATTCAACAACGTGTCACAACTTGCACCTCAAGGTATGGTGGTACAGGGCTTGATATCAAGACCATTGCTTTCCTATTAGGCACCTACAAATCGTACTTTTTATTTGCGATTTTGATCTACGTAACGTTATAACGCACAGGAAGGTACTCATCCATGTCATCAGAAACCTAACGTTACAAGTTCCGAGAAGCCGAGATAGTGCACGGCATTCACGTAAACACTGGGGACCTTTTTACAGCAAAACATACGATCTATCGGAGCTGTGACTCACCTAGATACTGCCCAGATCTTCAGAAGATGCGTAAAACCCCGTAAGTTTGCAGTTCTAGAGTATTTCTGGACTTGGACGTGGAAAAAACACTCCGTCTGACTCCAGCGTAAAGTCCCTAAACCTGGGAAAACCCCGCATTTCCAGCTAAGTTGTGATTGGCCGGCACAGGTCAGCTGGTGTAAAATAGACGCCGGTGATTGGGTAGAGGTGGGGACGTGCCAAAAATAGATCTGCGTCACCAGGAAGTGTTCCAGGTAGGGCTGACCGTGTATTAGCGCTCCTTGCAATTTGATAGAAAACTGCAATCTTGTAACTCAATCAAGTCGGCGCTTCTAAGACGGCCGAAAAATAGCCTGGTGCAAAACTTACCTGATCATGATGATGTTGGCATTGTTGACAAATATGGTTGATGTTAATAGGGGGGGGACACTATTTTGCAAAAATGCAGTTTTTGATGAAATACGCCCCTAGAAATATGGAGACGGTCCATCTGAATATGAAAATGTAAAAATTTTGAAAATATTTGATTGCTAACCCCCCTGTACATGCCCCCTGAAGTTTTTAAGTTGACAATGTACTAAACTAGTATAACGCTATACTACCAAACATGCTTAGTGCCTTAGAAATTGTACTTTGGCATCCTTGGCAGAATATTTGACTTCAGGAGAGATCATTGTGGATATCTGAACCTCCAAATGTATTTCCCATGCAAATATGGACTATTCCAAATCACCCCCATGGCAAAAATGGACTGATCCAAACTCAAAATTGGACGAAACGGGCTACAGGACAATTTGTATTCATTTCTACCAATTTTTACACTCAATCGCACAGAGGCAGTTAGCCTTGTAGGATTTTAAAACGCCAGTGGTACTCAAATACTCTGCAAAACATATTTCTTTGTAGCGAAATGGAGTATCAC
Organism: Branchiostoma floridae; assembly: GCF_000003815.2. Classification (NCBI taxonomy): domain Eukaryota; kingdom Metazoa; phylum Chordata; class Leptocardii; order Amphioxiformes; family Branchiostomatidae; genus Branchiostoma; species Branchiostoma floridae. Next base: position 32,104,745 of record NC_049981.1, read on the forward strand.
AAGTTTTCACATACTGAATCAGGTCCAGGTTCAGGTCCGGACCTCTGGACCTCTGGACCTCTGCCATTGTCTAAGTGGCAACCACAATGACCAATCTGAAGTTACTAGGGTACTGAAAAAGAGAAGAGAACCTGTATCGTTTAGAGAGTACAGTAGAGAAGGCAGGAAAGGACGCAGGACACCAGAGAGTCTGATAGCTTGGAAGAGAAATGAAGACGAGCTTAAGAAGCAAGGACTCAATGGGAAAGAGATTGCAAACATTGCTGTTGATTGGAAGAGAGACAAATATCTACTAGAAACCCTGAAAACCCAACATGGATCTTTCACATCAGCAGCAGAAGTTGATATGTAAGTGTAAAGCTGGCCCAACTCAAGAACACAGCCCTGTCACTACCGATAACCACGAAAACTCCATCTGCGGTCAACCTAAAATTGTACTTGAACAATGTTACACGCCATTGACACCATCAATGAGTATAAATTTCACTATGGTTCTTTTGATTCTGTTGTAAATAGATTTACCAATAAAACATTGTTGAAATTCAGTATCGCAGGCATCTTGCTTACAATGACAAATATCAGGGCTCGAAATACTACCTGTTTATGAAGGTTAGTGCAGGTAAAATTGGAGCTGTGCAGGTATTTCTGGTGTCAACCTGCACCTAACCTGCACTGGTCCAGGTACTGGGTATATACAGGTTAGTGCAGGTAAAATTAGAGCTGTGTAGGTATTTCTGGTGTCTACATGCACCTAACCTGCACTTGTCCATGTAATGGGTATATACAGGTAAGTACAGGTAAAATTGGAGCTGTGCAGGTTAGTGCAGGTAAACTTGGAGCTGTGCAGGTATTTTTGATGTCTACCTGCACCTAACCTGTACTGGTCCCAAATACTAGGTTTTTATACATAAACGTTATATGATGTAGGTGTACGTGGATTGTTATTAGCTGCATTGAATGTTATTGTTATTAGCTGCATTGAATGTTACCACTATCACCTATATTAAGTAATATTCTGTAGAAAAGAAAAAATAGCAATGGTTCCTGAACAATTTTAGTACATGTATGAACTATACTTCCAAAATTCAGAGTGGTACAGGTAAATTTGTCTGGTGCAGGCTATTTTCAATGTTACCTGCAACAGTGCAGATATGCAGAAAAAGTATTTCGAGCCTTGGATATAGTATGTACATGTACAAGAGAGCCTAGTAGTAGAGAGAACAGTCAAATGTTGCTTTTCTTTCCATATTTGACGACACATATACAAAAGCACTGGTTTTAAGCTTGGCAAAAAAAACTGTGTTTTTGTAACCATGAAACAGTGTTTCTTTTTGAAGTTGCCCAATTCCTTGGCATCGAGTTTCTGAAAGTTTTACCACTATTCTTGTGAAGATAAAGACACTCTGCAGTTGATTTGGGTACTCTTTATTATTCTGAGCACTTGTCGAATTACTGCCCTACCGTGATTTCCCTGTTTTTGGCCAAATAATGGAAATTCGCCCCAATACTTGCTGCCCTGTTGCCATGGCAACCAAGAATATTAAGCCAAAACCTGATAGAAAGGTATCTTGGAGTGTAATGTATCATGTAATTACACAAAATGTGCAAAAAGAACTGAAGTAATGCAGTCAGTGCTTGCAGACCTTAGCAATGTCACACAAGTACATGGCGAGGGGGGTATCCAAACTTCAGGGGGTATGTACAGGGGGGTTAGAGTTTTACGATTGCCTAATTTTTGTGATTTCTGTGTTTATATAGATCATCTCCATATTTTAGGATGCGTATTTCAAAAAGTTTGTACTAATGTCCCCCCCTAATGTTAAACCTGGACAAACCAAGTCGGGGGTAAACTTTGCAAAGACCTTCACTGTGCGAAAGGGTGTGATTTCCGGACAAAGTCGGAGTTGACATTTCTGGACATGCTAAAATTCGGACTGTGTTTGGACACCGATGTTCAATATCATGATTCAGGTATTGTGTGCTTTGTTGCGTATCCGGACAAATAAGACTTTCCTGTTTTTCAAGATACGTATCATTAAGGTTTATTGCTTCCGAATACGTGATATGTCTCACATTTTTAATACCATTGATATTTGATATATCCAAAATCTATTAAGTTAGGAATTGATTCAGCGCATATCCGGACGATCATCAGGCTCATAAAGCTCGATCGACAATACTCCACACCAGCGGTGCAGTGTGAAAAAGCTTCATGTCCGGACAATATCATGAGCCAAGTTCACTCGTAAAACTCCGGATAGCGGTGCAGAACGTTGGCGTGGTCACTAAACATAAACTGTGCGACTTCTAGGGCGGCAGGACTTTCAAGGCAGATAATGGCCTACACCGCGCCACCGCACGGCACGCAATTTTTGCTAATTTACGCCAAACGGTAAGTACATGATGCATTTTAGGTGTTTTAGGTATTCACTATCGACATCATTTGAAAGGATTTCCTGGAAGGTTTTGAATCGATCGTCTGTGGCTCTTTTTAAAACTTGAGACAACCAATGAGGGCCAATACAAGTGAAGCTTTCCTTCAACAACATGATATTTATCAAATGGCAGTCCACGCCGCTGAACTACAGCCAATCAGAAAGCAGATTTCCTGGTATCTCCCCATCCCTACCATTTTTCTGCACAGCGATACAATTTAAGGTTGTGCCAATGTTTTACATCAATGATAAGCTGGTATAGACGTAGAGACAAAAATAGTGGAGAAACGGACTTAATTACAAGTCTTTATTTATTAGCATGCCGTCCATTTCTTCTAATTTTGTAAACTAAAATTTTCAGTTTGCGTTAGAAATGTGGCAAAGTGGTCAATGTCGGCCTTTTCTAAGAATAACATGTTTTGAAAGGGAAATGCACGTTACTGTCTCCACATAATTTTGTATTGTTGTTTTAATTTCGAATTATTAGGAAACCAGTATGTTGCAAGTAGATAGCGGAACAGAATGATATCATTGCGTTACATTTCTAATGGTTTAAGTTAACCCTGCATTTTGTTGTGTCAATTTGTATTTGTTATTTGCTTTCATTATGGGCCCGATTCAATGTTGACAGACCGGAGTGTTATCATTTCATTGACCAAAGCTGATCCTATCATTTCATTGGCTGACTGAAATGCTGTCGATCATTGGTTAACAATGCCGTCATGCTGATTGGGTGGTTCCATTTGATGATGTTCAGAGGACGCCTTGATCTGAAAAAATATCTCGCGTCCAGAAATTTTGAAAAAAAAATCTGATTTTATGAATGAAAGCAGGTGAAGGAAGGAATTGCTTCATGCGGTGGAATATTCATTGTTTTCTTTAAAGACAGAAGATTCACCTGAACTTCCTGACTGGAGCTGTCCATGTAAGGTTGTTGCTGCTACACCTACATCACTGTTAATGTTTGCTTTTGTAAATGGACTATCTACATAGCAACTTGGGAAGATCAGTTTGAAAAGAAAGGCTACCATGTTTAGGTAAACATCTTTGATGAATAGTTATTTCCTGATGACATGTAAAACTTTAAAATGTCAACATTTCACACTGACTTCAAGAAAACTTATACACTACGAGAAAGTTGTAATCACAAGAAAAGTAGGGAGTTTAGTAATAACTGTACAGTCCGGCCACATTAATTGGTTTCACGGTTGCCAATGTTGATGTAATGTTTTTGTAAAGCATACAGCAGATTATGACAGGCATTAGTTACCTATATCTAACATGTTAGGAAATATTAAGTATGAAAAGAGTTGTTTTTTTAATACAACACGATCACATGACCGATTGCAGTGTAAGTACCCATGTACATGTTTCACTGGGTATTACTTGCCCAAACATTCATGTTACATCATATACGTCACAAGTATGATTTTATTTTCGTTTCCTGGCTGCAATCGTCGCTCCAAACTGTGGAAATGTCACGTCATCATTTACTTTAGTCAAACTTGACGGGAAACACTGAGAAAACCTGACTCCTCTGAGAGGATTTTTAGAGAGTTCTGTTACTGGGTATAAATGTATCTATATAAGTATATATAGCGACTGAGCTGCTTTTAAAGAATCACTTCGGTTCAGTTTGTGAGATATTTTAACTGTTTCCACGCTGAACATATCCGAAGTGTGTTGCCGCTTGTAGACTATATTCTGTAAAGTCATCACGTTTGGAAAAATGTGACTCCCCCCCCCCCCCTCATGGAAGCAGGGATGGAATCGCCCTGGCACATGTACCAAAACTTTGGAAATAAACTTCCGTTAACAACGCCACGGCAGCAGTGTTTGGGTTGTATGTGTTTGTAAGTGTGTAATACTATGTAGAATATGTGTGCGTTTATGGCAAAACGAAAGGGTTAAGAAAAATGCATGAAATGCTCACCAAAAATGTGTCTATTTTGTATATAAGGCCACAGCAAGTAAATTTTATGGATGACATCCTCTGCAAACTGAAAAAATAGTGCGAAAAGAACAAGATTGCTTCATCTTCAAAATAGGCACCATAAGGTTGTGCTGACTGATGTAAAAAGATTCAAGGAACAAAACTTGGTATCAGAGCCAAGAAGGCATTCATTCCTGTATTCAAGACATGTACTTTTTTTTCAAAAGTGACACTAGTGTGGTAGACTGGCATCACTAACAAAGTTGGTAACCACAATCATAGCTTCCATACTGGTGTCACTGTTACAACTATCCAATAAGTTTCATTTCTACAACTACAGTCCTGGATACCTCGCAAGTGTCATTTCTACAAGAACACAATTATTAGGCCACAACACAATATATTTGCTGATTTTGGTACTCTATCGTCATGTTGACCATGCCTGCAGAAGAAAAAAAAATCATTTTTTTGTTTTAAATGAGGCGAAAATTAATGCGGGCGCTGATGCCATCCTTAAAATTTACTTGCTATGGCCTAAATGCAGAACTGTTAATAAAAAGAAAAGATGCACCGATGATAAATTATGACCTTAAATGACTTTTCAGATGCATTTCGTGCTTCTTATTTCGCATTTGTTTTATCTCGTGGAATCATTAATTTGCTTCTTTCAAAACACAAGTCTCACTACTACGAATGCCCGAGCTTCAAGTGTTCTACTGCCGCCACATTTTCAACGGAACATCTCCAGTATCATTTACAGTTTGTTGTTCCATCTTATAACATGGCAGCATTGACGATTAGATAGTAGACAGCTCGATGGGGTGGGGGTGGGGGGGGGGGTGGCTTAACTTCAGGGTGTTTATCCCAGAAGCCAGAGGTTCTTGGTTCAAATCCTGCCATGCTACTGATCTTGTGCTCCTGGGAAAAACGGTGGAGGTAAAAAGCAGTGGAAGAAGAGAGTTGGGCCCCGCTTCCCAATACCATGCCCTAGATGCAGTGGATAACAAAACACTCTCTGACGTGTTTTTGCACCATGTAAGTGAACAGGAGAAGGGCTAGCAACCCCTCCTTGTACAAATATACCGTTATACTGAAACAGCGAGGAAACGTGCGACCTATGTGCCACTAGGCACCACAACAACATCAACAAAGGGAACCAACGCCCCGCCATTCTGGCAGGTTGACCCCAAGGTCACCACCAGGTGTGTCGACACGGAACAAAGGTGGGACCGCTGACGACGCGACAGGTGTTTGTTTACCGTTGGCGCAGCAAAGGACGAAATAAGTTCGCCTCATAGAGGGGTGTTGTTCTGTGTAGCAGTCGGGACAGAAACAACGCTAGGGTAAGACGTCAAG
>NC_049981.1:32118170-32119915 GCF_000003815.2 Branchiostoma floridae
GTCCTGTTTCTTTAGTAGTATTATAAGCTCAGACTTTCGAAGGTTTTTTTTTAAATAGCTTCTCCGCAGCTGTACTTGGAAGGATTGGAGTTATGGCTACAGACTGGGCTGTACTTAAAAAAGTTAAATCAGTAATCATGCCGGTACAAATATCATTAAGAAGTAAAGTCAACAATACCCACCAATGAATAGAAACATGGGAACATTCCTCGTGAAGAAGCGCAATCGTTCGCACCCCCCTCCCCTCCACCTTCCCAAATTACTTAGACTTTGGCCCTACATGGCACTGCTTTGTGGACGAAGAAAATGATATCCTGTTTACCTGTCCCTCCAGTATAAGGTAGCAGAACACAGTTTTCGGCCTATGGGGATTTCTATAGTTAAGGGCCTCAAGGTGACTAGCTTCGACGCAATGAAAAATATAGTAGGGTGCACTTTTGGAATACCAAAATCGGATATGTTTGAGTTGAAGGTACAAGCCACAATATATTAAAAAACAAAAAAATACTGTCGGCGTATCGTCTTCTCACGCCCTCTTTGAAATGCCCCTCTGCGGAGGTCACAGAACTGCAGCCGGCTCACGCTAGAAAGGCAGTTGCGTAATGGAGCGCATTTATACACAAAATAGAAATCTTTCACAATCCAAACCATGCAGTCTCAGAGTCGACACCTTCCGTGACCACGTAGCACAGGTTATATCTGGCTGCCCCTCAAATAAGGCTTTTTACCTCTCCTTCAACAAGTTTATCCGTACTATTTTATGTACCCGCGTCATACTCCCCGGGGTTCGCCCACTAATACTGTGTTCTGCTACCTTGAACGAACTTGACCTTGGATTTTTTTTCGTTCAGACAACAAAACTAGTAAAGATGTAAACTTCTGCCAATTAACTTTCCCCACTTTCAAGCGGTTGCTGAGATTTCGGCAACTTTATACTTTGGCACCTGCCACTAGGTAGGCGCCGTACAGGGCTTATAGAACGGGCCATTTAATGGTCTCATTATCTGATCAAATTCACTATTCTGGCTGCTCTTTTCATTAAAACGGAGACAATCTGTGTCTGTTGTTACGTTAGGAGTGATTTAGGGTTAGATTCAAGGTTAGTTGCCGCAGAAAAGGGGGGGGGGGGGTGCGGGTTTCGGGCCAAAGGCGCTTTCACACTAAGTCCCATAGTTAAGCATAGGGAAAGGCCCAAAGTGGCCGTTGCCATGGCAACGGCCGTCTGACGGTAGAACAAACAGGCTTATTTCAAGGGAGTCTACGCCAGGACCTGACATACCAAGCAACTTTGCCCAAATATAACGCTTTTGTCAGTTTTTGGCCAATACCCGTTGCGGTTGAACGAACTTGACCTTGGATTTTTTTTCGTTCAGACAACAAAACTAGTAAAGATGTAAACTTCTGCCAATTAACTTTCCCCACTTTCAAGCGGTTGCTGAGATTTCGGCAACTTTATACTTTGGCACCTGCCACTAGGTAGGCGCCGTACAGGGCTTATAGAACGGGCCATTTAATGGTCTCATTATCTGATCAAATTCACTATTCTGGCTGCTCTTTTCATTAAAACGGAGACAGTCTGTGTCTGTTGTTACGTTAGGAGTGATTTAGGGTTAGATCTCAGGTTATATTCCCCCCAAAAAAAGGGGGGGGGGGCGGGTTTTTGGGCCAAAGGCCTTTTTCACCATATTCCCCAAATTTAGACTAGGGGAAGGCGCCAAAGGGGGCGCTGCCCCTGGACAGCCCCT
>NC_049981.1:32153681-32177565 GCF_000003815.2 Branchiostoma floridae
TAACGATAAAAAGTAAAAAATATTTTAAGGACGGAGTTCGTCGATGTTAATAAGGTTGTATTCCACCAAAGCCACGTTACGTAGTTTTTACAACTGTATTAACGCTGTTCAGGAGGAGATTTGTAGGGGTACAACAAAATTTGAGTATCGCCGTTTGGGGCACTGAGTATGGCGGTACGTTTGTGTAAGTCACAAGATGGCGGACACTCCTGTAGGACCCGCCCGTTCCAAGGTCCACAGGTCCAAAGTACTGTTCCGTTTGGACCTTGGTAACACTTACTAGTAGGTTACACATTTTGTTGACTACTGCGTGGTGACTACTCGACGGCATGATATGTGCTGAGTTTCTTCAGTTCAGTTCATCCTCTGACAGGTGTCTCCAGGATTTCCACTAATTGTGTACGCTTTTCTTAGCACGCCTGACGTGTACTACATCATGACTCCATTCTAACGGTAGATATCACCTACATAACGTACCGATTGCCTCCCCAGTATAACACACCAGTCTGGGATGTCTTCTGTCTAGTCCAACATACAGGGACTCTGACCTTCCTGATCGGACGTCACAACTTATCTGACGTCATTTGTTTATCACCATGGAAATAGGTGAGTTACAGTCTTCATATTCACATTAAATTCACTGTTTTTTTTTTATTCACAAAAAAGTCTCTTATGTGCAGATAGGCTGATGTGACTTCATAAGATATGTTACTCCATCCTCAAGGTCCAGTCTATCTTAGTTCAGTAATCGCACTCATTTTGACTCTGATTAGCCGCTGTGTTGTACAATACTTTCAATCCAAACCTCACCTTTATTCTAGTTTCTTGATTCATCACTGTTGCATATGGAATGACCTAAAGGATTAAAAATTCTGAAACACAAAAACAAACAAACAAACAAACATGTTTACATTTTGAACCTGTTGTTTCCTACCAGGTCCGCGTGTTGTCCTCCTGCACGCAGCAGAGGATGGGGAGTTCGTCAGGAGGCTGGTGGAGAAGCTGATGGATCTGTACGCGGGTTACAGCCTACCCCAGACAGACATCTCCTGTCAGCAGGTCACAGGCACTCCCGGTGACGTCAGCCGCGCACAGCTCACGTCCACACTGACCCTCGGCAGCGTGAAACTTGTCGTGCCCGTGATCAGCAGACACCTGCTTGCTGACCAGTCCTCGCTCACGGTCGGACTGGAAACTGCCGTGAGGAACAACAAGCCTCGATACGTCATTTGGCTGGACCAGAACAAGGATGACTTCCGTGAGTTCGGCACGTTAGTCAGCCGGCAGTACCAAACCCTGGAGGCGCCGGCCAGGCGGGTCCAGCGGGACAGGGTTGAGGAGACGATGCCCGGCAGTGGTGTCAGGTGGATGGAAGGCATCGCCTGGGATGTGCGTGACGCGCTCTGCAGACAAACAGGTGAGGGTGGACATATCATGGCTGTTACATGATGTAATCAGCGGACTGTAGAAACAACCGTACAATCACGTCAAGTATGTCGTATAACTTAATCATTTTCATCTTATATCACTATGCGTGGAATAACCTGTGGGATAGGATCTTCTTTGCTTGGATATGTGGACGGCATCTTGACCGAAATGTAATCTGCAGCGATAACCCCTTTGCACTGATTGAAGGCTAACATCAGAATGATAGTGTTCCTGTAGAATAGATGCTACTGTTGTTTCGTTTACAGAAATTTAGTTTTTTCGTGAATGCATGTCTTTGCCGTAGTGAGTTATCTAGACACTTCATTAACTAATATGGTGTCCCTACAAAGTCTGAACCAGATTAGACTGACATGTGCCGTTTGTCTGTCCATCTCCACAGGTGAACTAAGGAGGCCGTGCTGGCAGGCCTTGCTCGACACTCGTGCGTTCCTGGCGGACAACATGAACCTCCCAGCTGTTGTCACGCGGCTGGAACAGGAGAACCAGCTGAGTCCGGCTGAGGTCAGGGATATCCAGGTAAGGTACACGGTGGAAGTGGCAATTATCAGAGTCGGTATAACAACATCACTGCCACATGTACTTCACATTCATACTGTTTTATAGGCTTCAATATGCCCGTCCTAATCTGTACTTAACAACATTTTCACTACATGGGCCGCGGCAGCACACACTTCTGACGATATAAAGCTCTAAATGCGTTTCTTTCGGAGCCGCCCAATAGCGCTATAGACTTTGCGATATGTTTTTACAATAAAATTGCGATAAGTTCTAAAACAAAACGGCGTGAACTAAAAACAAAAGTCAATATGAAGTTTCATCATACGTTCTGAGCTAGATTACAGGTCCAGAGCTGTTGTTCGTCGGTAGACCTAAAAGCCATTTGCATAAAGTCTATAAAGTATATGGTTTAAAAACTATATATACCGTCAGCAAACACCATGAATGATGATTGACAAATACTGGGTCATTAATAACACTCCTTCAAGTGTTACTGTGAAGGTTAAAGTGTTACGAATTTTTGCAATAAGAAACGACGTCAAAAGCTGCATCACACGTGCCAGGTGTCGCTTATTGTAGATACCAAAACTGCGCTCCAACAAAAGTTAGAGCAAATTTCTTCTATGCCGGCACATGTAAAAGGATTGTAATAGACAGATATTTACCATATTCTACGTGCTACAGAATAAGTGCAACAGAATGAGCGGTACATGTAGGTGTGATCTTGTTGTATAAAACTGCGCCCTGCGCGTGTTGAATAGCAATGGTCAATTGACTGTATACTTGAGGATGACTAGTATAGTTGTGTACCTGTATGTTATCATATATGTATACCTAGTTCTTACTCTTTGTTTACTGATTGAAACCACAGATAAAGGATAAAGTTATACAACAGTTGTTGTGAGGTGACACCACCCCTGCCGATGTTCCCTCCCCCAGGCGGAGCCGACACCAGTAAGCAGGGGGGAGCGGTTGTTAGACATGCTGTTAGACAGGGTCAGGAATCACACCCCTTCAACTGTTGCTGTGAAAGTGAAAGTGTTTCAACTTTGCGCAATAAGAAACGACGTCAAAAGTTGCAAAAATAATGACTGTACTTTTAATCAAAGCTGCCAGGTGTCGCTTATTGTAGATACCAAAACACAATCAAGAGCAAATTACTTCTATGATGGCACTTTTAATTGATACATCAGATTGGAATAGACAGATATTTACCATTTTATAGGCTACCAACATACGCAGCACATACTGAAATACGTGCTACAGAATACGTGGTACATTATACGCAGTACATGTAGGTGTGATCTTGTTGTTTAAGATTGCACCCTGTGCGTGTTGATTAGCAATGTTCAATTGACTATATATTTGAGGATTACTAGTATAGTTGTGTACCTGTACATTAGCATATATGTATACGCCTACCTTGTTAACGTTCTTGCTCTTTATTCACTGATTGAAACCTAACAAGCAGAGATAAGGAGAAAGTTATACAATAGTTCTTACTTTGAGGTCACACCACCCCTGCCGATGTTCCCTCCCCCAGGCGGAGCCGACACCGTTAGGAAGGGGGGCCCGGTTGGTAGACATGGTGATGGACAGGAGGCGGCAGGCTGTATATATAATGTATGATAATATCTGTTAAAAACCTGACAATCACAGAGGAAGTATACAATAACAGTAGTACATAAGTATCTACCCTAACCGACAGTCGTTACTGTGAGCTCACACCACCCCTGCCGATGTTCCCTCCCCCAGGCGGGGCCGACACCAGTAAGCAGGGGGGAGCGGTTGGTAGACATGCTGCGGGTCAGGAGTCGGCAGGAGCCGTACGACTGGTTAGTGCGGGTCCTGCGGGAGGAAGGACAGGACTTCCTGGCGGAGGAGATGGAGGAATGGGAGCGGTTCTGGGAGCGGCGGAACGGCATCGGGGAACAGCAGGCGGCACAACCTGGTCAGCAAGCCGCACAGAGGGGAAATTTCGCGCAGGAAAGTCAATGTAGGCTATAACTTAATTTCATTCTCTAAATATCGATACCTCTATTAAACGTTTACAACATCGAATTTAGTACTTCCAGTGGTCTAAAGAATTCGTACCTCGGGTAAAAAATGTGAATTTTACTTGATTCCTTATACATTCAAACATCAATACCTCTAAATCTCTTTCTCTAATACAAAGTTACAATTGGAGATTTCCTAGGTTTACTCGATGTCACAATTATTTTCATATCTCGGATTAGAGATAAGGATCATGTCTATGTATCCAATTCGCAAGTCATCAGAAGGATAATGTATGACGTTAATGGGATTTGTTAAAGTCGAGGATATCCGATGATATTCAATTCCGGGATTGGCTGCTAACAGTAATTTCATTCTGGCGCATCTTTGATGCCTCAAATTTCGGTCAGATATCTTTCATGAAGATACATACATACATCAACGACCGGAGATCGTACATACTGTGTCGCCTCGGACCTTTCATAAAGGAGGGAGCTGTGTGCTACACCTGTATTTATCATACTTTATGTGTTTCTACTCCAGTAACTATGCAGAAACATCTACGTCATCCCGGTACGCATGCGCACTGTCTGTTTTACAAGGACACCTTAACGGGATCATTTACGTAATAGTAGAGACAGTGTATTACAGCACCGAGTTTTACTCACCTTTACGGGGTGGCATACCCTTTCTTCCCCTGTGATACTTAATTTAGAAGCTTGCCACTAATATCGTTATCACCTCGTACATTTCTGTGTCACCTGTTACACATCGAATTCTCATTACTTCTTTTCTGCTTTCTTACAGGACGGATCAGCAATTCATCTTAAAAAAAATTATTGTACACTGTCCAGCCAATATTGTGCTGTCTACACTTAAGTAATCATAATTAATGTAGTAACCTTTTCCGCCGTACAGTAGCAACCATTAAGAAACAACCACGTCATCCCGGCGGACATGCCGACAACGTGACAACACCTTCCGAAGTCAAGTGTGTGATTCTGGGACAGACGGAGGCAGGGAAGACCAGTCTGCTCAACTGTATGATGAAGGGTCAAGGTCACGTGGAGATTGAAACTAACAGAACCATCGGTGTTGACGTCATCACTTACCATGACACCAAGAATGACGTCAAGTACGAGATGTACGACTTCGGAGGTCACCAGATCTACCACTACACGCACCGGTTCTTCCTGACACGTCAGGCCCTGCACATCCTCAATGTAGACCTGCCAGGATACAAGTCAGAAGAGTTCCAGGAACGAGTGGGAACGTGGCTAACATCTGTGACTTCCCACGTGTTCAACCCGGCTATCCTTGTTGTAGGAACCAAAGTCGACCTGTTCCCGCCAGACAAGGCCGAGGAGATGATAGCAGCAGCTTGTTCCTCCATCCAGAGAGACATCCAGGCCGCTGAGAGTAAAATACAAACCAAGCTGAACGAAGAGATCCAACTCTGTCAGAAGGCGGTGGATGCAGCGGACGGCAAATTAGACATGACCGGACCTTTCTACGGTCTCACAAGAGACGACATCTTGGCCAAGAAAGAGTCTCTGGAGAATTTACTTGACGGACGACCCAAAGGTCTGTTAAATGTACAGGTTATCCCGGTCAGCAGCAAGACGTTCCAAGGTATCGAAGCTCTGTGCGACAAGATGGCAGAAATGGTGAAGGACGAGCGATTGTTCCCTGCTGCCCGCCAAGAGCTGCCGACTTCCTGGACGGAACTGTCAGAAAACATCAAGACTTCAGGACGGCTGTACCTTCATGTCAGGGATTGTCAGGACATCGGAGCAGCTGCAGGGATGAAGGAATCAGACGTCCTGAACGCGCTCAGCTATCTGCACGTGGCTGGACAGATCCTGTTCTACAACCACATCAAGGGGATGAAAGATCTGGTCTTCCCGGACCCAACCATCATCCTCACACTCTTCAAGCAGATCTTCAGGCATGACCTACCGGCATATCTGGACAGCATAGCCGAGTCTCTCTCTGAACATACCAGAGCGCAGTTTGATGAAGACAGGGCGTCTTTCTTGAAGACGGGCAGGGCAAGCGACAGTTTCATGAAGACCTTGCTTGGAGACAGCATTGCCACCTTTAACAGTCTCCTTCCCCTGATGAAGCACTTCGGCCTGTGTTACTCAGGGTCGGTGATCTTTCCATCAGAGCTTCCTGCCGCCCAGCCTGACGAGGTGGCGCGCTGCTGGCCAGAGGTTGTTCCATCAGGCGGAGAGGAGATCTGTATTACTATAGAGTACAGCCAAGAGCCTCCTCTGGCTGTGAGGCGTCATGTGCCGGGTGACTTGTTGAGGATATCTGAAGGAAACTGGGAACGGCCACTCGAGCTTCCTGACGTCAGAACGCCGGAGGACGTCATTGGCAAATATTTCATCGGTAATCATCTTCATTCAAGTATTAAAGGAACTTTGTGTAGTTCTATATGTAGTTGCATGCAATATAAGTAGCTTTATACACTAGATGTTATATTTTTAACAATAAATGAAGACATACGGTAATTCACTTGATCTGATAGTTCCTTAGACGTATTTTCAACACTGATGCTCCTGGGTCCCTTTCTATCCACTTTGAAAAAAAACCTTGCTCACCTCGTGGATATGTTGATTTGTTCATTCTTACAATCTTGACATCCTTTCTATCTAGACAACCGGCTGTACCAGCTCAGCAGAGCTGTTGGTGAGGAGTACCAGCTGTGGATCCGGCTGGGACAGGAGCTGGGGCTGAACAGGGGCGTGCTGGACAACATTAGAGGTCATAATAACACCCAGAAGGCGTTCCAGATGCTGAAGGCGTGGCGCACCAAGACCCCCCATGGACCGCTCCACTACCTGCCGCAGCTGGAGGAAACACTGCAGAACATGGGCAAACCGGACCTGGCTGCAGCTGTACAGAGGGTGTATAAGGTGCGTTAATGAAGTTTAATCCTATGTTCATTGACACATTGATAATCATATACAACCATTAGATGCTTCAGGGCATTATGGCATGGAAAACTTCCTGGGTAAATTATAAGGCACTATATTTGCATGAGTGAACAGATGATAGTACAACATTTCATTATTTTTTTTTCCAATTTCACAAAGAGAGGATTGCCGACGGATAGGTTATAGTTTATGTATAAAATTTATATTGTCCTCTTTAGTTAATTTTTTTCTTTGTACTGTTAGTCTAGATACATCTGTATAGTTCACCCATGATGTGAAAACGTCGACGTCAGTATCGACTATATTCCGTGTATCCAGGAGTACCGTGATGCATTGCCGTTACAAGAGGTCAGCCCTGAGATGACCGGAGACGGGGGGTGGTGAGTAGCCGTTTTAACCCCACCTGACTCTACAGGTTCCAGCAACAATATTCTGCCATAAACTACATAAGTGTGCATGTTTGAATACGTTACTTTTATTGCATCAGGTAATCGCAAGGGCGAGGAGACGAAATGAAAAGAACAGACACCACATCTGATCCGGGCTCTTTTAGTGACCTAATACTCATTACATCAGAAAATCCGCCGATCGAAATATGTAGAATACTTTGTTCATCTTTTAAATGGTCTCGCACATTATTGTTTATTCACTTACATATGCGAACATGTGAGGTTTGGAGACAAAGTTTATTTCTATTTCGTAAGGACAGAGTATAAAATTCAAAGGTCGACTTAGAACATGATTTTGAGAGCATACTCTTTTGCCGTAGTAGAGGCTCTCTTCCATCATATATGCATTCCAACCACATATTGAGTACATTTAAGATGCCAAGCTTTGTCCTATCCGCTGTTTCACACCTGCATGTTTGAACACCTGGCTACAACACCTGTGTTTATCTCCTCAGGTCCCTCCGCTTGCCAGGTGAAGGGAAGTACCTGTGCAGACGGACCGACCTGGGCGTGGTGACGCCCTAACCGCTGTGTCAAACCTTTATGTTTGAACACCTGGCTACAATACCTGTGTTTACCTCCTCAGGTCCCTCCGCCTGCCAGGTGAAGGGAAGTACCTGTGCAGACGGACCGACCTGGGCGTGGTGACGCCCTACCCGCTGTTTCACACCTGTATGTTTGAACACCTGGCTACAATACCTGTGTTTATCTCCTCAGGTCCCTCCGCCTGCCAGGTGAAGGGAAGTACCTGTGCAGACGGACCGACCTGGGCGTGGTGACGCCCTAACCGCTGTGTCAAACCTTTATGTTTGAACACCTGGCTACAATACCTGTGTTTACCTCCTCAGGTCCCTCCGCCTGCCAGGTGAAGGGAAGTACCTGTGCAGACGGACCGACCTGGGCGTGGTGACGCCCTACCCGCTGTTTCACACCTGTATGTTTGAACACCTGGCTACAATACCTGTGTTTATCTCCTCAGGTCCCTCCGCCTGCCAGGTGAAGGGAAGTACCTGTGCAGACGGACCGACCTGGGCGTGGTGACGCCCTAACCGCTGTGTCAAACCTTTATGTTTGAACACCTGGCTACAATACCTGTGTTTACCTCCTCAGGTCCCTCCGCCTGCCAGGTGAAGGGAAGTACCTGTGCAGACGGACCGACCTGGGCGTGGTGACGCCCTACCCGCTGTTTCACACCTGTATGTTTGAACACCTGGCTACAATACCTGTGTTTATCTCCTCAGGTCCCTCCGCCTGCCAGGTGAAGGGAAGTACCTGTGCAGACGGACCGACCTGGGCGTGGTGACGCCCTACCCGCTGTTTCACACCTGTATGTTTGAACACCTGGCTACAATACCTGTGTTTATCTCCTCAGGTCCCTCCGCCTGCCAGGTGAAGGGAAGTACCTGTGCAGACGGACCGACCTGGGCGTGGTGACGCCCTACCCGCTGTGTCACACCTGTATGTTTGAACACCTGGCTACAATACCTGTTTATCTCCTCAGGTCCCTCCGCCTGCCAGGTGAAGGAAAGTACCTGTGCAGACGGACCGACCTGGGCGTGGTGACGCCCTACCCGCTGCACGTGACCTACAGGAGTGCGAACTGGTCCGACAACTGGCAGCAGGTGGGGGAATGGATGCCGGTGGGTCCGCTCTTCTCCATCCAGTGTGAGGACGTGGAGGGGCCGGTGGACATCCTACTGCCGCACGTGCTGCACCTGACGAAAGACAATGGTGTGTTTCATATACCATTTTTTCTGTTCAACTCAAAAGCGATTGTTGTTGAACTGCGCGAAAAGCGGAATTGATCAGGTGAAGGCCGGCTGACAAAGCCTTCGCCAGTGGGTACGTTGGCGCAGCTGATCTGTGGGAAAATAAGAGGGATCGATACCATGTAAAGTTATTGGTCTCGTATTAGCCACATGGTGATCTACATCATTCACCCGGACGGGTGTGTCACCCCGTAAGGGGCGGTATAACCCGTCGTGTGCGAACATGTGCGAACATGTACAGGCTTAGCCCTTGACAATAGCCTACGGCTAGTTGGGCAGCCCTGTCTGTTTGTTAACAGCTGAACAAATATATAAATTAAAGATTATTGCAATTATCTGTGAATTTCTTTTATTTGCCAGACCCTGACAAAGTGCGCATGAGAGTTCAGGTAAAGGCGTCAGTGGTTATGTTGGCGCAGCTTATCTGTTGCAAAATACTGTCTACTATATTTGGAAGGAGAATGTAAAGTTATTGCAGTTATCTGTTTATTCTTGTACTTACTAGAACCTGACATAGAACGCATGAGAGTCGTCCATGTTGCCCGGAAGGAAGCGAACCTCCTTCCTGTCTCTGAGGTGACCTCAGCCCACATCGTGACCAGGTTCCAAAAGGGCAGTCTGTTCGGCCCTGTGGTGGAGAAAGCCTACGGGAAGCTGTTCGGCAGGAACGGGCGTTGTGTGGTGTTTGTACCGGACTGCGTGACGTCAGAGTTTCAAATCCACGTCTACATCGCTTCTAACGCAGCCACTGCTCTCCAGGTAAGAGGCAATAGTGTGCCTTCCTTCCTGCCATGGTGATTGACATCCTGCTAACGTTTTACGTCTTCCAGTATTTTGGAGTCTTAAAACTTTCACGGTAGCCGACAAATATACTATTTTATGCAATCCAATCATGGCCTCCACATGATTTTGATTGATTGATTTACTTTTCAGCACATATACAACAATTAAAAAACAAATGAAGACATGAAAAGAATACCGTTCAATACTGAAAAATGTTGTTCTCATTAACGCGGTTCGTCATTTCACACAGTGTTTGGAGTCGACTGAGGCCGATGATAAGTACGTTAAGTTGGACCAGGAGCAGTGCGTGCTGATGCAGGGACACGAGTATCATCTAGAGGTGTCTGTGTGGAACGGGGGTGGTGACAACCTGCTGACGAATCCTAAGGTAATGATGTATAACTTGAATGGCAAATTTGGGCTAGTTTGAACAATACACAAAACTTAGATGTGTAGAGCCAATATAAAGCCATTATCGGTCTAAATGTAAATGCATATTTTCCATATTTTAAAGTATGAATTGATAGCCAACTTTTAACTTCTTCAGCTTCTTACATTTTACGACGTCTTGGAAGATGACAGGATCTACAAGAAGTTCAGAGTTGAAGTGGATACCAACAAATACAAGAAGATGAAAAAGTCGAACCTCAGGTTCCAAATGCAGCTGACGAGTGCTGACGGCAAGTCAGTTTGTGAGTTCATCACATCTAAAGGTTGGTAGGCAAACACCTTTATTTACACTCGGAGGGTTACACATTCAAGAACAAAAGCCTCACCGGATCGGTTGCAGCTATGTCCCTCCTAACCAATTCGCTGCACAAAATAAAAATGTATTCTGCTTTTATGATTTATTACAACAAAACACGCGTACACTACACTGATTAGAATGTATCGGGCCCAAAGGTAAATTAAAGGAAGGAACTGAAGGTCTATTGTTATGCCTTTGGGAGGACAATGCGATGTTTTGGCGAAGGCAGTGACACATTAATCCTAAACATGCATTCATAAAATGTATCAAATACCATATCAGTGGAAAATACATATTCCAAAATTTGTGTGCAAAGATGTAGAATGTATGTCTTTTACAATATGGCAGCGAGGTAAATATGTTTTCTTCTTTACTATCTTATCTTTACTTGCCCGTGAAGAGGTATAATCCCCATTATTCCTTTTTAAGGTAAGCACCTTGAGCTGTCAGAATCCGACAGCAGTGAGAGTGACAGCGGGCTGTCGTCTGAGCCAGCTTCTGAGGGACAGGGCAAGGGTGCTGTATCCACAGGTACTTATAATTATTCCAGAAAGATACAACTATAGTTTAGTATTGTTCTTACCACATTTATCTTGCAACATTTACTTAGGCAGGTAGGCAATTGTCGACATGAAAGATGACTCACTGCCTAGTGTTACATTCAATAGTGCAAAAGCAACAATAGTGTATGTAGTTGTTCCGTAAGCGGGAGTTGTTATTTTAAACTTTGGACAAATTATCCTTGTATTATCCATGTGCAGAGACCAGATCTAGGTAACCCAAACATACAAATCACAAAGTCAAGGACTGATCTGCAGAAAACATAGCTTATTACATCAATGTGCCAGTCTTTACATTGACCCTGTTATATTATCTAGTACATAGACGGAACCCGAGAGATCACCAGAAAACTACCCAGTCGTCTGAGCACAGGAAGCAGAAGTCTAGGACCTCCAGAGCTGCTGGTCGTGGAGCACGGAAGAAAGGTGAGAAACTTTATGGTTTGATAATTCAGTACTCGTCATGTGGAATGGTACTTATTCCCTAATTATTTTCCTTAATTGAGTCCTTCCAGTTTTCTCTGAACAGCGCAAGCTATAAACTATAAATCTAAACTAGGCATAGCTGCTTGAATATACGTTCCAGGTATTCGTCATTGAGTGTGGTCTGCTGGTAGAATAACTAAAAAGGAAATTCAATTGAAATCACATTTTGTTGGCCATTCAAGAGATGAAAAAAGACGAACGAATTGGATTTTGGTGTAATCTCTTCCGTCCACAAAATTTCATCATGTTGGACAAATTTCTAGAAATGATTAACTTCACATGTAGCATATGATATTCACTGGTGTGTATCATCCCCAGTAATGCAATATCGAAGAATAAGTGCGTCATAAATCAGTTCGAAAAATGATGTTGTTTTTTCCCCAAACAACTACATTCCAGTGAAAGGTTCAGTCCTGTTGGTTAGTGACGAATACTGCACATCAAAGGGTGGAATCTCCACCATTAACCTGAGTGCCGCGCGCGTGATCACCGCCGCTGGAGCCGAGGTCTACGCTACCGTGTTGGCGGCAAGTCAACAAGATGAGAGGGATGCTGAAGAAGACGGAGTCAAACTTATCAAACCGGTTAGTGCAGGCTCCACTGCAAAGCCATCCCTAGAATGGCTGACTTTGTACCACAGCGTTCACTTTCCACACATCCCATCAGGTGTCTGCTGCATTGTGGGCCATGTTGACGTCACAAGTAGAGCAGCGAGAAAGATCAAAGAAGAGCGATTTCCACACGCCAAACTCGCCATGTTCGGTCACGTGGTGCCAGAGGAGACAGAGCACTACAAGAGTGACGAGAAGGCCCTGGGTGTGGGGAGGAAGGAAGCCAGCATCCAGGACGACATTGGCAAGGCTGATGTCGTCTTCTCGGTAGGACCGCGCATTCACCGCCATTACGACAGATTCCTCCAACAGCGTGGTGTGGATCACCACATCTTCCTACCAGAACCTTCAAAGGTCTTCAGTGAAGCAAACGTGACCTTCGGTGAAAGCGAAGACGTTAAGAAGCCAGAGAGAGTGGTTCTGTCCATCGGCAGGGTGCGGAATGTGGAGAGACTGAAAGGTCACGACCTGGCCGCAGGATCCATAGACAAGGCGGCACAGCGGCTTGACAATCAGTACACACTGAGGCTGAGAGTCCGCGGCATCGATGAGAACGACTTCAAGAAGAGCAAGGAAATCCTGGAGGAGAAGCTGAGATCCGGCCGGGTCAAACCCACACTGCTTCCGTACGGCACTCAAGAGGAGATCCGCCGAGACATGGAGGCCTGTCACCTGGTCGTGATGCCGTCCCGGGCCGAACCGTTCGGACTGGTCGGCCTGGAGGCTATCGCGGCAGGAGTTCCCGTCCTCATCTCAGAGCACTCGGGCCTTGCAGAGCTGATAGAGGACCTATCAGACAGGCTGGGACAGCCCACTTTCCGCCACTGCATCGTTAAGATGAAGGGAGACACCGCGACCGACGCTGATGTAGAGAAGTGGGCAGAAAGAATCGAGGATGTCCTCAAGAACGTCAAGTCAGAGTTTGCGGAAGCACGCGCCTTCAGGGAGAAACTGCTGGCCTCCAAGTACTGGGAAGAGTCTCACCAGACGTTCCTACAGGCCTGTGGCATCACTGGTAAGAAACTATAGTCATCTTATAATCATTGTGCATGACCAATATGCTCGTGACTTGCGGCGCTTTCAATGATTCTGTTGTGCTCCTGCTTACCTAGTCCTAAAATTACATGTACACTCATATACGGACACTAGCTATAGTATTTCACCCGGTCATAATTTTCCTTACATCTTTTTTACATAGGAAATGTTCTTTTTTTTCAGGTCGCTTGCCCAGAGCAGCCATGCGCACCAGTAAACAAGCCGAGAGACCCTTCAAACTGGAGCGGGAGCACTTGGCTGAGACAGTAGAGAAGGACGAGCTCAGGATTAAACAGCTCAGTCTGGAACACCCCACAGCAGCCGCCATGTCCTCCAGTAGACAAGCGGACACACTCAGAAGACAACAGACAGACGACAAGGAGCATTCAGCCGAGAAGGGAGAAGAGTGTACTGGCATGACCGACGACTCCAACAAATTGAAAGACAGGCGCCCCCTGTTGAGCCAGTCAGAAGGAGCACCTGCCGCGAGGACCTCGGCACGACTGCTGCAACAGGAGGAAATAGAACTTGATGAACTGGGAACAGTTACAGAGACAACCCGCCTATCACCAGCCGGGAAGGAGCAAGGCGAAACAGGAGAAGCTGAGACCGCGGGGAGGGTCTGCTGTTCGCGCTGTCCGCATGGAGCATGTTCACTTTTGTAGGATGTGAGATGTCACAAACTAACATGCATGCCGAGAAACACGTCTGCCAACATCCCAACACAGTGCAGCCCTAGAACCTGTCAAGTCAACCTCCTCCTGTCACAAAAGAACTACTTTTCTCCCTGCCACCGTTAAGCTATGGAACTGCCTCCCACAAGACATTGTAAATACCAGAGACTTGTAGAACTTCAAACGAAAAGAAAATGCCCACCGCACCGTGATGTATTGTAAAATGTCAGCACAGCTGCTAATGATGAGGTGTGGTCACAGCATAGATAAAAAATGCCATGGCTTAACTCTAACGTGCAGCACATAATCATGAAGATATAGCTGATCAAATGTGTTAATACTCTACTGGTAACATCCATTACTTGTTCTCAGCGATCACATAATCTTTGCATCACCATATGCTGCTGGATCTCATGCTCTGTGATCACAGGACCTGTCAAATATTGAACTGGGGACAGTAGTTACATACGACGCTGGCTGATCAGGGTGAAACGGGAGAAGCTACCCTCGGGAGAGCCTGCTACCTTTGCTGTCCGCACGGTACATACTCTGCATTGTAACATGTGATATATCACAAATCTCACAAACCAGATCGTAGCTTCTCAATGGTGACTAATGTAGCAAATGACAGTTGTAAATATGTAGAAGTCACAAAATGTATTAATCTATCATTAGTAACATACGTTGCTTGCTTTCGGCGATCATATAATTTTTGCCTCTCAAACGGAAGCTATGCAGAGGGATCACCTGGTATGTCAACCGAATGTTGCTGAAGTGTTTATTTCGACATTTACGAACTGAACATTACTGCGCTGCAGTTTTATGTGGAACATGACTAATTTTAAACGTTCAAATGTTTGTACAGTTTCAAAATTTCTTATTAAATTCCCATAGGTGCTCAATGAGTTCATGCCTTTTCTGTATGTTCCCTACCGTTTCATTAGTTCAACAGCGACTTACATGCAGTCTAACAGAACATATGGGGATGTTAGACTAGGCCATTAACAGCTGTAGGATAAATAGAAGATAGACAATAAAGGAACGATAAATGCCTGTCACATAAATATCTTTGTGCGGGACAAATCTGACCAGTTAGCCTGGTGCATCATGATATCCAAGCACAAAGAGCGGGGAGGTTAGAACAATGTTATTCCAACTGACTGACTGAGTGAAGCTGAATAACAGTGCAACGTTGAAACTTTGATCGCAAGTTTCGCACGGAAACATAATCCTACCTGAGTATGACGAAATCCATAACAAGTTGGAGCCTTCCTTGCCAACAGACGGTGGTTATGTCAGCTACGTCACGATACTAGGCATAGAGGCGCACAAGGTTGACGTTACCATGACGACCATGTTACCATGTTCTTTGTGAATCATGACTCGGCAGGTTTTGTTGCATGTAGCCTGGTTGCTGGCTGTCAGTGTAACTTTTTTTTGCGTTTTGTCCCCACCCAAACGTCACAAATGTTAAACCCTCTAATATTATGAACAAAATTGTCTATAGTATAGACTAATGTTATATATCAGCAGCGGCAGCAGCATCAGGATAGTATAGACAGAGTTTATATCATACCGCTCCAACTGACAACACGAAGGAAGTGCGAGTGTCTATTTATTTTACACTTGGAATATCGATAAAGTTTTGAATTGTAAAGGCTATAGCGTTACATAATGGGAAAATGCAGCAGTGTAGCGGGGTTCAGATTATACAGTTAATATCCTAAATAGCCACATCGGTCAGACAGACTGCACAGCCTGCTGCTGAAAACCTGAAGTTCTACATTTCTCACAATTAACAACCAGCCAGCAATAACTGTGGCCTTCCTGAGGTATAAGGTGGAAGTTCTGTCAGCAGTATCACAGTAACAGCCACAGAGGCACGAAAACTAGACTTTACGAAGACCAGAGTTTACGTTTTGGTTATGAATAAGGGAGTTGTGTTCAACCTGGCCTATTGATATGACCTTTCACGAGTAGCCATGACACTTCCCCCAACACAAGGTCCAACATGAAATATTAGTAGTAGTGGACAGGATTATTTTGTTCCATGGAGACTACAAATATTTCAATGAAACAATTGCACCGCTTTATAGTCATAGTATTAACTTCAACTTATCTACGTACACAATTAATTATTTATCTAATATGTATAGTTGATTATAATAAAGAATGTTATTCGTCCTGCTCATTTACGAATAATGATATGCACCGTTTGAGTTCTGACTACATGGATTTCAAGAAACATGAACAGGTACGGAGAGCTTTTTCTATTACAGCACAGGTGGGGAAACGTCCTGCAATGAAGCTATCATCATGCATGTATTGAGTGTAACATCACTGTGTAAAAGCTGATGATGGTTTTTACATTATAATCGGCCAAGAGTTTGTGACACAGCATACTACAGCACTGTGGAAATGTAAATCGTAAATTTTGAAGCATTTAGGTCAAGAAATCATTATTGGACAATCACATTCTATTCCTTAATAACACGCGCTTTCAGGATACAAATGTGACTGTTTAAATGTTTCAGCCTGTAATCCAGATGGTTTCAGCATTTCATATAATATTGTCACTGTGTACGACAGCTGGGGTATTGAAGAGCCCTGCAACCCAAAACTCTAAGACGGAGTCGTTTTTTTTTTTAAATGTCTGTCTCTCCACAGAATTAAATACCGAGTAGTAAACAGCAACCACTAGACTCAATAAAGCATTCATGCCTGCCAGTAAATTTAAAACTACAGTAAGGACTGTTTTCAAATAGACGTGTTTTTCGCGCCAGGTAAGCGAGCCAATAAAACACCAGTCTGGCAGGTTGACCCCAAGGTCACCACCAGGTGTGACGTCATGGAACAAAGGTAGGACCGCTGACGGCGCCACAGGTGTTTACAAATTGCGTGCACAGGGACGAACCATGTTTGCTTTATAGAGGGGTGTTTTTCTGTGTAACGGGCTTTAAACAGCCGAGACAAAAACAACGTTTGGTTAAGATTGACAATAAAGATATGCAAGACACTGTCTAAAACATGGGAGACTAGCAGGAACTGTCCTCCGTCTATCCATTTTTTTTCATTGTGCATGAATACTAGTTTAACATTTAATTGAAAATTCGAGGTAAGCAAGTTGCGTGTGTTGAATGACAGTTACAAACTTCAGCATCCAATAACCAACTTACGCCTGTATGTTAACGCTGTGCTGCTGTGATTGGCTGGAGTTGGGGGCGTGCCCAAAATAGATCTGCGTCACCAGGAAGTGTCTCTGGAAGGCTGACCGTGTAATAACGCTCTCTTGTAGTTTGCTTTAATACTGCAAGCAATTATCGTATTTATCACAAGCATGACTAACCGTTGGTTAATGTTTAATCCTGGACGAACCAAGTGGCGGGTAAACTTATCAAACTTTTCCTAGTGAAAAGTTTCAACGAGAAGGAAGTAGAGAGAAACTGCTGTGTTACACAGTGCGCAATGTATAACATAACATTACATTGTTGTTATGACTAGACAACTACAAGGTTGTAGGCTATTGTTCCTCTCCCACCTACTCCCTCCCGTGATCTTTAGAACATGAACTCGTCCCTTCTCCTGGGCGGACATTTTCCTCAAGGAACACACCTGGGCACAGGTGTGCCGAGCAGACCAGGTAACCTTAAATTTATATCTGTTATACCGTAGTTAAGTTAATGTATACAGGACGTAATTGAGGCTCAGTTAAACTTCTAGGAGGGCTCAAATCGTTTCTCTTCTTGTTACAGCGGCCAGTCAGTTGTAATAGTCGGTTGGCACCTCTTCTGTAACCCAACTTACCAACTTTGGTTAGTCAGGTGACCCTGGCGGTATTGGAGACTACGGTAAACAGAAATGGTAAGGTCGTCTGTGAACGGATTTAAAGGAAGTCAACAACGTAACAAAAATGTGTGTCATGATGAAGATAGGGCAGGGTGTATTTATCAAAGCTATTTTATTTTTGTACCTAGACAGTTGTGCCTCACATATATCCAAGCCTTAACGATCAAAGTAAATCTTTCAAGGAAGGAATACGTAGATGTTAATAAGGTTGGATTCCACTACAAAGCCACGTTACGTAGTTTTTACAACTGTATTTAAGCTGTTCAGGACGAGATTAGTAGGGGTGCAACAACATCTGTGTATCGCCGTTTGGGGTACTGAGTATGGCGGTACGTTTGTGTTAGTCACAAGATGGCGGACACTCCTGTAGGACCCGCCCGTTCCAAGGTCCACAGGGCCAAAGTACTGCTCCGTTTGGACCTTGGTAGCACTTACTAGTAGCCTACAGATTTTGTGTACTAGTGCGTGGTGGCTACTAGACGGCATGATATATGCTGAATTTCTTCAGTTCAGTTCATCCTCTAAGTGGTGACACCAGGATTTCCGCAAAGTGTGTACGGTTTTCTTAGCACGCATGACGTCTACTACATCATGACTCCATTCTAACGGTAGATATCACCTACATAACGTACCGATTGCCTCCCCATTATAACACCGCAGTCTGGAATGTCTTCTATCCAGCCCAGCATACAGGGACTCTGACCTTCCTGATCGGACGTCACAACTTATCTGACGTCATTTGTTAATCGCCATGGAAACAGGTGAGTCACATTCTTCATATTCACTTCAAAGCCATTGTTAGGTGCAAATAGGCTAATGAAATTTTATCCTAAAGGTCCGGTCCATCTTAGTTCATTAATCGTACTTATTTTGACTCATGATAAGCCGCAATACTTTCACTTTCACCCCAATCCTCACCTTTATTCTAGTTTACCGACTTGTTACTGTTGCATATCAAGATTTCTAGATAATGATAATCAACAACACCCCAATATATAAAATGACCAAAAGGATTCAAACTTTTGAAACACAAACAAATAGAACAAACAAATAAATTGACATTGCGAACATGTTACGCTGTTCCCTACCAGGTCCTTGTGTTGTCCTCCTGCACGCAGCAGAGGATGGGGAGTTCGTCAGGAGGCTGGTGGAGAAGCTGATGGGTCTGGACTGGGATTACAGTCTACCCCAGACAGACATCTCCTGTCAGCAGGTCACAGGCACTCCCGGTGACGTCAGCCGCGCACAGCTCACGTCCACACTGACCCTCGGCAGCGTGAAACTTGTCGTGCCCGTGATCAGCAGACACCTGCTCGCTGACCAGTCCTCGCTCACGGTCGGACTGGAAACTGCTGTGAGGAACAACAAGCCTCGATACGTCATTTGGCTGGACCAGAACAAGGATGACTTCCGTGAGTTCGGCACGTTAGTCAGCCGGCAGTACCCAACCCTGGAGGCGCCGGCCAGGCGGGTCCAGCGGGACAGGGTTGAGGAGACGATGCCCGACAGTTATCGTGGCAGTGGTATGCAAGGCATCGCCTGGGATGTGCGTGACGCGCTCTGCAGACAAACAGGTGAGGATGGACATATCATGGCTGGGACATAATGTAATCAGTGGACTGTAGAAACAACCGTACAATCTCGTCAAGTCTGTCGTATAAATTAATTATTTTCATCTTATATCACTATACGTGGAAAAACCTGTGGGGTAGGTTCTTCTTTGCTTGAATATGTGGACGGCTTCTTAACTGAAATGTGATCAGCAGTGATGACCCCTTTGCTCTGATGTAAGGCTAACAACAGAAGTTGAGGGCTAACAACAGAATTACAGGTGTTCCTGTACGGTTGTTTTGTTTACAGAAATTTACTTTTGCCGTGAATGCATTTCTTTGTCGTATGGAATTATCTACACATCTTCCTCAACTAATATAATGTCTCTACAAAGTCCGAAGCAAGTTAGACTGACGTGTGCCGTTTGTCTGTCCATCTCCACAGGTGAGCTGAGTAGGCCGTGCTCTCAGGCCTTGTACGCCACTCGTGAGTTCCTGGCTGACAACATGAACCTCCCAGCTGTTGTCACGCGGCTGGAACAGGAGAACCAGCTGAGTCCGGCTGAGGTCCGGGATATCCAGGTAAGGTAAATGGTGGAAGCGACAATTGTAAGAGTCGGGATAACAACATCACTGCCACATGTACTTCACATTCATACAGTTTTATGGGATTTGGATACGTCCGCCTTGATTTGTATTTACACAATGTTCCCTAGATGGGCCGCAGCAGCTCTCACTTCTGAATAAATAAAACTATTGGTGTTTCTTTCGGAGCCATCCAATACACAATACCACAGACTTTATGATATGTTTCTATAATAAAATTGCGATAAGTTTCTAAATTTTATGTACGGGCGCTGTAAATGTGTAGTTTGGTCAACAAAACGGTGTGAACTAAGAAAGAAAGCCAATACGAGGTTTCATCATACTTTCTAGACTAGACTATATCTCCAGAGTAATAAGCTGTTGTTCGTCGGTAGACCTAAAAGCCATTTGCATTCGTTTGATAAGTGTATTAAGTATATGGTTTAAAATTATTTGAATTAATAAATCTATAAATAATATGGTTTAATAATTATAGACATCGTCAGCAAACACAATTATGATTGACAGTTACAGGGTAAGTAGTCACACCCCTTCAAGTGTTACTGTGAAAGTGTTTCAACTTTGCAAAATAAGAAACGACGTCAAAAGTTGCAAAAATATTTACTGTACTTTTAATCAAAGCTGCCAGGTGTCGCTTATTGTAGATACCAAAACTGTGCTCGAACACAACTACGAGCACCTTACTTCTATTATGGCACTTTTCAACAATTGATACATTAGAATGGAATAGACAGATATTTGCAATTTTCTAGGCTAGCAACATACGCAGCACATACTGAAATGCGTGATACAGAATACGCGGTACACGTAAGTGTGGTCTTGTTGAATGAAATTGCACCCTATACGTGTTGATTAGCAATGATCAATTGACTATATACTTGAGCATGACTAGTATAATTGTGTACCTGTATGTTAACATATATGTATAAGCTCACCTAGTTCGTGCTCTTTATAACGTGCTGATCAAAACCTAACAAGCGCAGATAAAAGATACAATACGAAGGGCGGTTATACCGGCTATATAGATACAGAATACATGCAGTTGTTACTGTGAGCTCACACCACCCCTGCCGATGTTCCCTCCCCCAGGCGGAGCCGACACCAGTAAGCAGGGGGGAGCGGTTGGTAGAGATGCTGGGGGACAGGAGTCGTCAGGAGCCGTACGACTGGTTAGTGCGGGTCCTGCGGGAGGAAGGACAGGACTTCCTGGCGGAGGAGATGGAGGAACAGGAGCGGCTCCGGGAGCGGTTCTTCGGCATCGGGGAACAGCAGGCGGCACAACCTGGTCAGCAAACGGCACAGAGGGAACATTTCACACAGCAAAGTCAAGGTTGGCACAGCTATGACTTAATATCAATACCTCTATTAAACGTTTACAATATCGGATTTAGTAGTTCCAGTGGTCTAAATATTTCGTACCTCGGGAAAAAAAATGTGAATTTTAAGTGATTCCTTATGTATTCAAACATCAATATCTCTACATCTCTTTCTCTAACATACAGTTACAATTGGAATATTTCTAGGTCTACTAGATGTCAAAATTATTTTGTTATCTCGGATTAAAACTAAGGATCATGTCTTTTTATCCAATTCGCAAGTCTTCAGAAGGATATTATATGACGTTAATGGGATTTTCTAAATTTGAGAATATCCGGCGATATTCAGTTCCGAGATTGGAACTAACAGTTATTTCATTTGGGGGCATCTTTCATATCTCAAATATCCATCAGGTATCTTCTGCTTTCATGAAGATACTATGCCATCTCGGACCCTTCATAAAGGAGACAGCAGTAATTTTATGTAGCTGTGTGCTACACTTGTATGCTGTCATTTGTATTTGTCGTACTTATGTGTCAGTTTCTATTCAAGAAACCATGCAGAAACATATACTTTATCCCGGTACGTATGCGGATGACGTCACAACACCTTCCGAAGTCAAGTGTGTGATTCTGGGACTGACGGAGGCAGGGAAGACCAGTCTGCTCAACTGTATGATGAAGGGTCAAGGTCACGTGGAGACTGAGACTAACAGAACCATCGGTGTTGACGTCATCACTTACCATGACAACAAGAATAACGTCAAGTACGAGATGTATGACTTCGGAGGTCACCAGATCTACCACTACACGCACCGGTTCTTCCTGACACGTCAGGCCATGCACATCCTCAATGTAGACCTGCCAGGATACAAGTCAGAAGAGTTCCAGGAACGAGTGGGAACGTGGCTAACATCCGTGACTTCCCACGTGTTCAACCCGGCTATCCTTGTTGTAGGAACCAAAGTCGACCTGTTCCCGCCAGGCAAGGTCGAGGAGATGATAGCAGCAGCTTGTTCCTCCATCCAGAGAGACATCCAGGCCACTGAGAGTAAAATACAAACCAAGCTGAACGAAGAGATCCAACTCTGTCAGAAGGCGGTGGATGCAGCGGACGGCAAATCAGACCTTACCGGACCTTTCTACGGTCTCACAAGAGACGACATCTTGACCAAGAAAGAGTCACTGGAGAAGTTACTCGACGGACGACCCAAAGGTCTGTTAAACGTACAGGTTATCCCGGTCAGCAGCAAGACGTTCCAGGGTATTGAAGCTCTGTGCGACAAGATGGCAGAAATGGTGAAGGACGAGCGATTGTTCCCTGCTGCCCGCCAAGAGCTGCCGACTTCCTGGACGAAACTGTCAGAAAACATCAAGACTTCAGTACGGCCGTACCTTCATGTCAGGGATTGTCAGGACGTCGGAGCAGCTACAGGGATGAAGGAGTCAGACGTTCTGAACGCACTCAGCTATCTGCACGTGACCGGACAGATCCTGTTCTACAACCACATCAGGGGGATGGAAGATCTGGTCTTCCCGGACCCAACCATCATCCTCACACTCTTCAAGCAGATCTTCAGGCATGACCTACCGGTATATCTGGACAGCATAGCAGAGTCTCTCTCTGAACATACCAGAGCGCAGTTTGCTGAAGACAGGGCGTCCTTCCTGAAGACGGGCAGGGCAAGTGATCGTTTCATGAAGAACCTGCTTGGAGACAACATTGCCACCTTCAACAGTCTCCTTCCCCTGATGAAGCACTTCGGCCTGTGTTACTCAGGGTCGGTAATCTTTCCAACAGAGCTTCCTGCCGCCCAGCCTGGCGAGGTGGCGCGCTGCTGGCCAGAGGTTGTGCCATCAGGCGGAGAGGAGATCTCTGTTACTATAGAGTACAGCCAAGAGCCTCCTCTGGGTCTACCGGAAACCATGGTCTCCCGTATCCTGTCCATGGAGCAGACCACACGCCGTCTCCTCACCAAGGACACAGTTGTCGTTCATGTTGGAGAGAACTCAGAAGACGTCATGTACCGCCATTTCCCTACAAGAGAAGAAATCCGGATCCGGGGAGAGCCGGAGAAGGCGTGGCGCCAGGCTCAGACGGTAGCGAGGGTGATGGAGGCCTGTTGGGACGAGTTTCCTGCCTTGTACTTCAGTAACAGTGTTGGAAGCGGAGAAACAGCAAAGTCGCTTACTATAGAGGCTGTGAGGCGTCACGTGCCGGGTGACTTGTTGAGGATGTCTGAAGGAAACTGGGAACGGCCAGTCGAACTTCCTGACGTCAGAACGTCGAAGGATGTTGTTGGCAAGTCCTTCATCGGTAAGCATGACAGGCGTCTTTATCCAAAGAAATCTTATAGGTTATAGGTTTTAGGTTATAGGTTACGTTGTTTGGTGAAAGTGGATATTGATAGAAAAAAAGGTTCCTTCGTCGCATCTTCAACAACAATGTTCCTTGACCCCTTTTGTCCACATTCAAAATTCCCCTAGTGTCGTGAGAATTAGTCTCTACCAGACTCCGGGTCGCTGGCAAACCGTATAAATGGAATAAATAGAGGAGTAAGCTG
>NC_049981.1:32179073-32211081 GCF_000003815.2 Branchiostoma floridae
AGAGACTGCCAAAGTGCAGTTTTGCTTCGGCTTGAGCAACAATTGTACCAGATACATGTTTTTCGATTCCCATATATTACTGCAAAATTGACCTTCACGTGACGCCGGCAGCGTATATTCCTACGATATTGATATCATTTCTGTCCAGACAACCGGCTGTACCAGGTCAGCAGGACTGTTGGTGAGGAGGAGCAGCTGTGGACCCGGATGGGACAGGAGCTGGGGCTGAACAGGGCCGTGCTGGACAACATAAAGGGGGAGTACGTATTAAGTGACACCCAGCAGACGTTCCAGATGCTGAAGGCGTGGCGCACCAAGACCCCCCACGGATCGCTCCACTACCTGCCGCAGCTGGAGGAAACACTGCAGAGCATGGGCAAACCGGACCTGGCTGCAGCTGTACAGGGGGTGTATAAGGTGCGTTGATGAACGTCATGAACGTTGATGGGGGTGTATGAGGTGACTTACCTTATACATGATGCATTAAGTATAACAGGGGAGAAGGATTTTTGAAAAAGGAATTTTGGATTTGGTGTCAATGACCATGTCCATAACCGACTGGTTGATGGCGATTTATCTTAATGACATTTTTTGGAATCATAAAACCAATGAAAACGTTCCGAAGCAAACGTCACAAGTAGGAGAGACGCCATTGGTGGAGCTCGATCGTTGTTGTTTGTTCGTGAAATGTCTTAAGTTTGTCTAACGTATGTTCAATATTGTACATAAATATTTACACATACTACTAGGCATTTATTATCCTCTTGGTCTTGATATTGAACTCTCCACATGCTTCACCGATATCCCATATATACAGGAGTACCGTGATACCTTGCCGTCACAAGAGCTCAATCCGCAGATGACCGGAGACACCGAATGGTGAGTAGCCATTTTAACATGTCAAACCGACTGTGCAAGTACCAACAGCAATGAAGTTAGTGATGATGCATTATCACTTTAGTCTATTCCTGGAAGAACGATATTTTTAGAGAACCCATTGATGGTCATTCAAGCAGACGTATAGTCATATGCGTCTTCAGGCTTGGCACTCAATGCAATAGAGAAAAACCTCGACTGTTAGCGTAACATCTGTATGAGTGAACAAGCATGTCTGCCACACACTACTGCAGAGAATGTACAGATCTGGGTTTACCTCCTCCGGCCCCTCACCACTTCAGATAAAGGGAAGTACCTATGCAGACGGACCGACCTGGGCGTGGTGACGCCCTACCCACCGTGTCACACCTGAACACCTGGCTACAATACCTGTGTTTATCTCCTCAGGTCCCTCCGCCTGCCAGGTGAAGGGAAGTACCTGTGCAGACGGACCGACCTGGGCGTGGTGACGCCCTACCCGCTGCACGTGACCTACAGGAGTGCGAACTGGTCCGACAACTGGCAGCAGGTGGGGGAATGGATGCCGGTGGGTCCGCTCTTCTCCATCCAGTGTGAGGACGTGGAGGGGCCGGTGGACATCCTACTGCCGCACGTGCTGTGTCTGGCTGATGCAACAGGTAAAAATTCAATTTATCAATTTGTGTTTCTTTTAAAAGACGTCGCTTTGCTCAAAATCGCCATCACCATTGCTAATATTTATACGGGCGGCTGCTTCCCGGGAATTTGGAAGCGCTCAAATGTAATTCCCGTCCATAAAAATGGTGACAAACAGACAAAGACAAATTATAGGCCTATATCTCTGCTGTGTTGTATATCAAAAGTCTTTGAGAGAATTGTATATATCCCCTTGTCATCCTACTTGCACGAAAACAAACTGCTCACCGATCTAACACATAATATGCACCAAGCACTTGATCAAGGACTTGATGTACGTACTGTTATTTTAGACATATCTAAAGCATTTGATAAAGTCTGGCACTTGGGGCTAATTTTTAAGTTAAAACAATTAGGAATAACTGGTCCCCTCCTTGCTTGGATTGAGTCATATTTAAATGATCGTGAGCAGCGTGTTGTACTCAACGGAGCCTGTTCCGAATGGTTACCCATTGGTGCTGGTGTCCCACAGGGCTCCATTTCGGGCCCACTTCTTTTCCTTGTTTTCATCAATGATTTGGTGGACAACTTAGAAACGGATGGCCGCTTATTTGCAGATGATACCTCACTAACTGAGATTGTTAGAGACCCTGTTACCTCAGCTGATAGGCTAAATCACGATCTTAGACTAGTTCATAACTGGTCACGTCAGTGGCTCGTTACATTCAACCCTCTTAAAACTCAACTGATAACTTTTACAACCAAGCGAACTAAAGTTGTACATCTACCACTGTATTTTATGGGTATTCGGTTGACTGAGGTATCCTCTCATAAACACCTCGGCCTACATCTTACGCCAAAATTATCATGGTCATTACATGTTTCAATTATTACAACTAATGCAATGAAACGAACAAATTTACTAAAGAGAATTTCAATATTTGCTCCAAGGCAAACACTCGAAATTCTTTACAAAACTATGATACGACCACTATTGTGTACGCCGATGTTGTATGGGATGAATTGTCGGTTAAAGATTGCAACCTAATTGAATCTGTCCAGCTCACTGCAGCTCGAATTTGCACAGGTGCAATGAGAGGAACAAGTAGCGACAGTATCTTGTCAGAAGTTGGGTAGGAAACTACTGCCAGCAGACGCCAAAAGCACAAACTTATTCATTTTTACAAAATGGTTAACGGTTTAACACCTGAATATCTTTGTGAAATTATTCCACCCCAGATCTGTGACCGCACTACATACAGCCTTCGTGCTAATCAAAATTATATCCAAATTCCTTCTAGAACTGAGAAGTACAGGAGATCATTCTTACCTTCCTCTGTTCTTTCATGGAATCAACTACCGCTCACTACCAGAGTATCTCCCTCTGTTGCTAGCTTCAAAAATGAGTTGGAGTCTTTTCTCTATAAACCTCCTACCCACCTTCACTTCTCGCATGGTCCCAGATACCCAGCAATCCATCTCACTAGACTTAGACTTAACGTCGGTCAGTTGAATTTCCACCTGTTCCAACATAAATGTGTAAATAGTCCTATGTGTAAATGTGGCCACCCTAACGAATCAACTATACATTATTTTCTACACTGTCCTGTATACAATGATGCAAGACTTGATATGTTGTCATCTTTAACCACTATGTTCATGCAGGGTATCTTACCATTTGACCCAAGACACACCACTGAAAATATTGTATGTTCAATTCTACTTAGGGGAAATGCACTCTTATCTCCCATTCAAAATTGTCTTTTATTTGATGTTGTATTCAAGTTCATCCAACAGACAGGTCGTTTTTAGTTTTAGTTGATTATATAGCCTTATTTGATTATTCCTAAGTTTGTGAACCAGCTGCACGTTCATTCTGTTACTTGATTTGTTGTTTATTTTGACTTCGTTATCATTATCTTTTGACTATGTTATTTAGTGTTCGTTATTTTGTATGTGTGTCCTTATTTTTGTCATGTGTAAGAGGACAAGACCCAGATAAGAAACTTTACTTTTTGTCAAATCCTCGTTAAATAAATGTGAATAAAAAATAAAAATAGACATAATATTTGTCTCTAGAACTCACCACAGAAGACCTCCAAGTCGTGCACGTGGTGGGAGATTCTCCCGAGCTGCTGCCGGTTACAGAACTCACCCCCTCCCACGCGGTGACCAGGTTCAAGAAAGGCAGCCTGTTTGGGGTGGTGGGGAGGACAGAAAAAGTCCTGGGCATCTCCAGGAACGGGCTGCTGACGGCTTTTGCTTGCGAGGACGACTCCGACATTTCTATGTTGAAAGTTTACATCGTCTCAAATACAAGGATCATGAAAGAGGTAGGGGATAACATAGATGATACACTTGTATGTATCACTTAGCCTTGATATTTGCCATTAAGTCAATAATTTCGAAGCAACTGTACATTTTTTCCTCACTTCATAACAGTTCCTTACTTTATATAAACAACAACTGTGCCACTTATATAGACCATTGCGGAGGACGAAGAGAAGCTGCATTTCTCACTGCGCGACTACAAGACCTGCCGACTATGCCCTGGTGATACCTACTACCTTGAAGGGAGCGTTACGAACGGCAGAGACACGTTTGTATCCTCATCGCCGGAGGTTTGTTTTCTATTTTTGCGACCTAACACTTGTTGTCTTAATTGCTGTATCCATAACAACGCCCCTTGACCATATATCTGCTACACAGCGTGAATACATTGAAGGTAATAACTCAATGGTAACATACAGAACATACTGTAAATGCATCTAAGTTAGCGGGGATTTGATTTGCGTTAGTGTTCGCAGCGGTTTTGAGTTTGCAGTAGCGCCATCCCGCTAACTTAAATGCATTTACAGCACTGTACTATACTGTCGTCACATACTGGAAAACCCCACGCCTCTACGAACCGCCAGTCTGAAACCACTCACTGGCTACTCGGCAAGTCTATTCTTACTTTGACAGTGTTGGCGTAATCAACAGTTTCTGATTAAACCATGTCTACCATCTGAATACTACGTAATACAGCTCTACTTTTCTGCCATTGTGTTGTATATTAGCTCGTATGGATAAATGAATGAATTTAAAAGAAAGTGTTGTAATATTGTCTCCTCGTCGTTACGAGCACCTAAATTTCATTCTTATGGACTGTGACAACGTCCAAGGGGTGCCGTAGGCGGCGTGAGCAGAAGACAGAAGGAAAATGTTCGCCGTGTTTTCACGTTTGTGAAGCGAACACGTCGGAAACCGCGAACATAAAACCACCGTGAAAGTTTATGTATTATTCATTTTGAAAAGGCGTCGTCTTAATCTTTATTTCAGTGTCTCATGTTCGAAGACACTTTCGACACTAACAAGTTCTACGAGCCGTTCCGGGTGGAAGTTAGTGCCGACATTTGGAACTGCAGCACCACCTCGCGGTTACACTTGGAACTGTTGGAGAAGAGCAAGGATGGCTCCAAGGAATTCATATCAGGACTGACCCTGGGTAAGTTCATATTACAACATAATGAGATACCACTGCCTTCTCTGAAGAGTTGCCAACCAAATATTTTCGTACAGCCAAGTACCTAAAGGTACAGCGAGAAGTGTCCCAGCTTTACGTTTGTTGCGTATGGCATCGTCTTCAGCGCTAGATATTTTTAAACAATTGATGGTGAAAGTAGAGAAAATATAGCTTTGGCAATGCGTTCAATACCAGCTATATAACAAAACACTTAGCAGTCATCAGATCCCTAGGAATCGTTGCACAACACGCCCTTCTTTTAACACAGGTCGCTACAAGCAAATCTTCACGGCTGAAGGATCCGACAGCGGTCATTCCACACCCACTCAGCAGGCAGAGTCTGTGAGGAGACAGCCGGATTCAACAAGGATTTCAGGTAAGCTTTAAGACGAGTCAATCGACTTTTTCTGCAATTTGCTTTACTCTCCGAGTACAGGCCTCTTTTTTATTGAGTAAGAAACTTAACAAAGCATATGATAACCCCCCTCCCCCCACCTCTACTTGGTGAATGTTCGTTTGGTAATCTTTACCTGCCCACATGTAGCCCTAATAACTAACAGACCTCCTGACATTTGATACAAGAATTTGCCTAATCTTTGTCATAGGCATTCGGCCCTACTTCTACTTCATCAAGGAAGCCGTGGCCACTGACTGGAGAGACTTGGCCTTCCACTTGGAGATTGATCCTTCAACCATCGCCAACATTGCCGGGAGAAACCCTGACGACAAGGCCTGTTGTATGGACATGCTGACGGAGTGGGAGAAGCGCCGCGGAGACGCAGCCACCATAGAGGTCCTGATGACTGCTCTGTCCGAGGCGGGGCTACAGAAGCCTTTAGATGAACTCAAGAACAAATTCCCAGGTAGTCTTATATCTGTGACATCTCTAAGCTATTCAGTTATTTTCAAAGAACATTTTTAAAAAACTTATACCTCTTCAATTGTTTAAAAATAAAAAGCACAAATGAGCAACATACATGCAGTTCCAGTATTACATATTCTTGTTGATTCTAATTTTTATGATTTTGACCCTGAAATAATAAAAGGTCTTATTTACCCCTTGGATTTGTTCTAGGTTTGGCAGAAAGCTCAGATGTACAGGGAGAAGCAGGACCGTATACTTCTGCGGCAGGTGCGCTTGGTGCATTTTGCTTGACAATGTGTAAACAGAGCTTTCTATCATACCAAAGCCAGAATACCAGAAAAATGGCAAAAACATCGTTCAAACAGACATATTCCTCTAAAGCTCTTGATATCGCAATGTTGTAAAAACTAGCCAGCTGCACCTAAGGAGCTCGCCTCCAGGGTCTGTTTCCTTTGATTCAGAAATAACTTAGAAACTGTAAAATGTGCAGTAAAGATGTCAACGGGAAGTGATAAGTTTTCATACAGATTACGTCACAGCACGCCAAATAGCAATATTTAAGCAACTGGATACCGCCTATTTGTCACTTTTCTGTCAATCGTAATTGTCAAACCTCATACATCTATGGCACCATCTGTATATTCAAACATATATTATATACTCAAATTTTGTCTCATGTTGTCCTCTAGGAAATTCTGGAGCAGCAGCTGCTGGCAGTAAGCGAGCAGGCAGCTCTAGTCCGAAACATACACGCAGTTCCTGTATTACATATTCTTGTTGATTCTAATTTTTCTGATTTTGACCCTGACATAATAAAAGGTCTTATTTACCCCCATGGACTTGTTCTAGGTTTGGCAGAACGCTTAGATGTGCAGGGAGAAGCAGGACCATCCGCTTCTGCGGCAGGTACGCTTGGTGCATTTTGCTTGACAATGTGTAAATATGTCTTTCTATCATACCAAAGCCAAAATACTAGAAAAATGGCAAAAACATCGTTCAACCAGATATATTACTCTATAGCGTTATAAAAACTAGTCAGCTGCACCACCAGAGTCTGTTTCCTTTGTTTCAGAAATAACTTAGAAAATGTAAAATATGCAGTAGAGATGTCAACAGGAAGTGATAAGTCTTCATACAGATTATGTCACAGCACACCAAATAGCAATTGTTCAAGCAACTGGATATGATTTTGGATACAGACCTGTATAGTACCGCTTATTTGTCACTTTTCTGTCAATCGTGGTTTTCAAACCTCATACAGCTGTGACACCATCTGTATATTCAAACGTTTATTATATATTCAAATGTTGTCACACGTTGTCCTCCAGGAAATTCTGGAGCAGCAGCTGCTGGCAGTAAGCGACCAGGCAGCTCTACTCCAGGAGGGAAGAAGAGGAGGAAGTGACATCATTACATGCCTCTGTACGTATACTGCACCTGTACTGCACCTGTACTGTACCTGTATCGTTACTATACATGTACTGCATCTGTACTGTATCTGTACTGCACCTGCACTGTACCTGTACAGTACCTGTGCTGTAAGACAGTGAAACCACCCTTCGCTTTTGAAAGTAATCTACTTGTGCTGTATCATCAATGATAAAGATATGAGACAATGATTCTTGCTGAATAGTGCTGATAGTGTACTGTTTATTTGCACAAGCAATTTTGTTGCGAATGGTACAGAGAATGTGCAGGGGAAATCAGAACATGCACGGTTTTTCGAGGGGTTCCCTTTATTAACTGTCAATGATTACTTGTCAGGACAACATTGTAATTAATTAGTCTACTTCTATTGAGTTCTCTTACTAATACTTTATCATAACTTATAATGAATTAGAAGATACCTAGCCTTGAAGATGAATTAGAATGTTATAATGTAGGTTTAAGGTTAGTTTTCTAGACGTCTGTTGACTTGCGTATGTAATTAGCTAATCTAGCCTTGCTAGGATTTACATGATTGCCTGGAATATATAATAGACACTGCTGTTATCTGTATTGCACTTTGAACGCTACTGTTGACAATTTCATCACAAGGGAATACTAAATTGACGTTTAATCTTTGTGTAAAGTTTGTCAAAAGATTACCTTCAAAATTTGAATAATAAGCAATAAAGGGAATACGTAATTAACGATTGGTAAACTTGTAAACATTTGTGTCAAAACAAAAACTGAGGAATGTTGAAAGCTATTGGGGTTGACTAATAGAAGCTTAACATCTGAACATTATCAGCAGATCACGTCACTTTATACCCTAATTGTGAAAAAAGGCCATAACATGCGTCACGTAATATCTTACAAAGATTGCAGAGATTTTATTTGTTTGCCTAAGGATGGAGGACCCATATGCACGCAAAACAAACACAGATACCGAAAGAACGAAAATATCTACAGCTATAATAAATTACAAAATAACAACACAACGCAAACCGCAGTAGCCGCATCGGTCAGACATGCTGCACAGCCTGTTGTTGAAAACCTGAATTTCTACATTTCTCTCACCAGTCGGCAACAGTTACATCCGTTATTATGAAACAGTTGGAGGTTATGTCAGCTGGATCACAATATTGTTTAGGAAGGCTAACAAAACGGCATTTTATCATCACTATGGTGTTCTGTGGGAATCGTGAAAAACATGACAGAGAAAGGCGATGGCATCACACACTTGTAATGAGTAAGGCCTAGTATTTAGGCATGGAAACTAGATTTTGTGCTTCTATGAGTTTTTGTTTTTAAATCTGAAAGAAATCTCTGACCCAATCCGACACTCTGACCGGACTATTCGTTCGTGAAGACTCCGATAGATGCACATTCTGTCATGTTAAGTCGTCATGATTTTTGATTAATAACCAACATGCGTTAAGCGAAGGGATATGACTTTACTCACCTTGCCTGAACTCCACGATACCTCTTCTACCCACTTTTCTTGACTAGCATGCTCTTAAAAGACAAACCTGTATATGAAGAAGTTTACAGCAACCATTAGGGAACATAACACGGTCTAACAGCTACATCCGGGATCTTCAAACCCTGGCTGACGATCTCAGACCGAAGTTTCTGGTGGGCGTTCTACAGCCTGTTGCTGCCACGTGACTTTGTACGTCTTCCGCACCCAGTCGGCAATAATTATGGCCTTTCCGGGATATAAGATGGAAGTTATGTCAGCATAATCTCAGAAACGGGCATAGAGGAATGGGAACTAGAACTTACGTCATGTCTATGAATGAGGGAATATGAGATGGCCTTTCACGAGACGCCATGACACCAACCCTATTTTTTTCCGAACTGATACAGGAAACAGCATTTTTATCCTAGGTCTGATTAAGTGAAGAGTGAGTCTAAAGCGGCAAATTATTCCCCTACATGGAAATTTACATGGCTACATCTACATGACTACATTTTATCATTTTTAAGCTAGCACATGTCTGATGGAGTCTGGCTTATTGATCTTAAGATTCTGTAAAAGTTACGACTGTCTGCTAATGTATGACTGGCTATACAGGTAGCAATCCCAGTTTCAGAGCGACCGGACTCAGTGACCACTCGTTTATCTACGTCATAAGGAAGGTCAGACAACCAAGAGGTACTCCCAGAACAGCCACAGTCCGTTCGTACAGAAACTTCGATGAATCGTCTTTCCAAGAGGAACTGTTTAATGCGCCCTGGAGCAAGGTGGAGGAACACGCTGATATTAACGGCGCACTGGACTGTTTTCATTCTATACTGCACAACATTTGTGATAAACATGCTCCGTGGGTGACCGTACGTATTCGAGGACACGAGCCACCCTGGATGACGCAGGAATATCTGTCGTTGGCCCGTGACCGAGATTACTACTTTCACCGAGCTAAAAAGACAAAACAACCAGGGACTTGGGAGACAGCAAAACGATTGCGCAACAAATGTAACAATATGGCACAATGCCTGAAGAAAACGTACTACCGAAGTGAAATTGAGTCTAAGCAAAATGATAGTAAAGGCCTTTGGTCAACCTTAAAAACACTCTTGCCAGGTCAAACTAAACACGCTGATAAAGTTCCTAAACAAAGTGAAAACAACATTGTGAATGAATTCAATTCATATTTCACTTCCATTGGAGCCAAACTAGCCGCAGCCTTCTCTAGTGTTTATATGGCAACTATAGGGCCTCCTAAGTCTATGTTTAGTTTTGCCGACATACCAACAGAGTTCACACACCAACAATTGCTGAACATCCCTCTTGGCAAGAGCACAGGGGTGGATGGAGTAAGTAGCAGGCTGATCCGCCATGCTGCTCCAGCAATTGCAGCACCACTGACGTACATATATAACCTATCACTCTCCACAGGAACAGTACCCACTGGCTGGAAAAAAGCCAAGGTCACACCGCTATACAAAGATGGGGACAAAACTGACTGCAGTAACTACAGACCTATATCAGTAATTCCATCTTTTATGAAAATATTGGAGAAAGCAATACATACACAAGTCTACAACTTCCTTACCGAGCATAAGATTCTGAATCCTTCACAGTCAGGTTTCAGACCAAAACACTCAACAACAACAACATTAATCAATGTGACAGACACGATCCTAGATAACATGGACAAGGGGCTTTTGACAGGTGCTGTCTTTTTGGACCTGAAAAAGGACTTTGACACGGTGTCTCATGAAATTCTTCTTGACAAACTACGGATAAATGGCATACAAGACAACGCATTGCTGTGGTTTGAGTCATACCTGTCAAATAGGTGTCAGGTAACAGTTGTAGACGGCACCATAAGTGATTGTCTTGGTATAGCTGAAGGCGTACCACAAGGGTCTATTCTCGGACCGCTATTGTTTATATTGTACATAAATGATATGCCAAACTACATAAGCCATGGTCAAATAGTACTCTATGCTGATGACACAGCACTGTTTTACGCATCAAAGTCTGTCGCTGATATAAACAGAGCGTTGAATGCTGATCTCTGCAATATTGAGAAGTGGTTGGATGCAAACAGGCTAACTCTCAATGTCCGCAAATGTGAGAAAAATTTCATTTTGTAATTTTTTTTAATTGATCGCAAACTGTATCTGTCTTTGTTCGGCCCGTTTGCCCTTTGACCCGGAACACGTGAGAGTGACGTCACTCGAAGTTTGCTGGGCAGGCGGGTCGCACGGATCTTCTCTGTTCTCCCTTTTCAAGATTGTTTCTTCTCGGATTTGCTGATATGGAGTCTGATTTTGTGCAAGAGAAGACGGGACATCGATGTAAAGTGTGTCGACTGTCGGTGAGAGGCCATCCGGGTCCATATGGCCGCGGGAAGTGCAAGTTTGAGCGACGAGAAGGTTCATCGGATGAAGAATACTTCAAGCAGCAGCGGGGCAGCGCTCACGTGGAGGAGAAGTTGCGGAGTCTCCGGCGCGACAGCAAAGTTTCCGACCTGGTGCGGGCGGTCTGGTCAGACAGCATCTCTATGGACACGGACGAGACGCAGGTGAGACAGTCGAGCTCACACAACTTGAAGAAATCGTCGGGTTACAGCAGGGAGAACGCCAGCACTCGGGCTAGAAGCGAATCCCCTGCAGTCCAGTTTTCCCGCCATCGCGCACGTAACGTTAGTACCAGCAGAGAGGCTGGGCCGGCGAGACCAGAAAAGCCTGACATTCGCGATCTCAGAAAGTCTAGGGCCTTAGTCAGGAAAGTCGACAAAGCGCTGGACGAGTTGTTGGATTCAGATACCAGCCGTGGGAAACAACCCAGGAGCAAGCGTTACGAGGATCGCGGCTCCGTTTCAAGTTTGTCGCAGTCAGACAGCACGGAGTCAGATTTCATGAGAAAACTCAGGAGGCGCCAGCGACGCAGGGGGTCGCGCGGGAAGAGTTGCAAGATGAAAGGGGAACGTGTCTCTTCGAAACTTTTCATATCACGCCGGCGCTGGGATAGCTATGATTCGGACACTTCTGGTATGTCTGATGATTCCCGCTCACGTTCTAACAAGCGCCGCCGACGCCGGGCAGGTAAGAGCGGACGAATTCGTACTATTGATGATTCGGGCACCCGTCATGTCAAACTTGATTGGCCACAACATAAGCTGCACTTCCCAGGATATGGAAATAAAGGGGGCGTGGCTAGCGATCAGTTATCCTTGCTAATGTTAGTACACGGCTTTCTGAAGAATGTTCTTTATTCGGACCGGGTTTCGGTTGACGCAGAGCATCAGTTAGTTCATCTGGCAGACCTTACGTTCGATGTTGTGAACTATGACTGGAAGTTAGTTCGGGAAGTCCACGCATCTTTACTATACGGTGTAGGGTTTGGATCGCTCACGTGGGGTAGCCGCGGTACCTTTGATGCTATCAGAGAGAGCCACTACCGGACACAAGCTGGTGCCGCTCGTGGCAACGTGTCGTCATCGAGGGCGGAGCCTGTCAGTGTAGCTTGTGTGGCGGGAAACAGGCCGCGGTATTGTGGCGAGTTTCACTCCGGTACCTGTTCCTGCAATCCGGCCATTGGAGTACACGATGGAATGCCCCAAGACTACACCACGTCTGTAGTGCGTGCTTGATAGTGCGGGACATCCGAGCACCACATCCGACTCAGGATTGCCAGTACAAACCCCGGCCATTTGGCGGCTCCACAGACAGAACAAACCACAACTCCGGAGACCCCGCCCACCTCTCCCAGGGACTCGGTCCTTCACGCGAACTTTCACAAGATGATCAAGTTACATGAAGAGTTCGCGACACACGGTAATCTTCACAATTTTATCGGCGCACTTAGGCCAGTACT
Source organism: Branchiostoma floridae (assembly GCF_000003815.2). Lineage (NCBI taxonomy): Eukaryota > Metazoa > Chordata > Leptocardii > Amphioxiformes > Branchiostomatidae > Branchiostoma > Branchiostoma floridae. The sequence continues at coordinate 32,191,692 of NC_049981.1, forward strand.
AGTGAAATCAAAGCTGAAAATATATACTTGGAGAACGTTACTCGAGAATTATGAACACAGACATACGGATAGTTGGTATTTGGAATTCGTATTTTATAATATATCAATATTCCGTCAGAGCTATTTAATCCAACGTCAGTTTTGCATCATAGGAATCACTACGTGACATTCAGTCTCTCATTGGTAAGCTCGACATTCTCCACCTGGGCGGTTGTTTATATCTCGAATGTTGAAGCTATTGCGTTCATTACTGCGGAATCACCACAGTCTGCGGTCGTCACGGGACTTCCGATCGGGCTTTCTGTGGTGGCAAAGAGTCATGGACACATACAACGGTGTATCTATGATGGTTCCCGACATTTCTGTCTATCCGGACGAGTTGGTTATGACTGACGCTGGTGCCATGGGGTGCGGCAGATTTCGCGACTCGGGACAGTTCTTCACAGTGTGTTCTCAGACCACGTGTTGGGGAAGTTCGGATCAAAGATACGCTCGCTTGAGATGTTGATAATCGTCCTCGCAGCCAGGAAATGGGAGCCCGTTGTTTCGGACAGCGTATTTCTTTATACTGTGATAACATGGCCTGAAGGCGTGTTTACGTGTTGAAGTCGGACGTGATCGGTATCTGCAGCTTGTGCTAATTGTACCGTGATAACATGGCCTGACCTGTGTTTACGTGTTGAACTCGGAAGTGATCGGTATCTGCAACACGGTGCTAATTATATTGTGATAACATGGCCTGATGGGTGTTTACTTGTTGAATTCGGACGTAATCGGGATCTACAACACTGTGCTAATTATATTGTGATAACATGGCCTGATGGGTGTTTACTTGTTGAACTCGGACGTGATCGGGATCTACAAGACTGCGCTAATTATATTTTGATAACATGGCCTGATGTGTGTTTTACGTGTTGAACTCGGACGTGATCGGGATCTACAAGACTGTGCTAATTATATTTTGATAACATGGCCTGATGTGTGTTTACGTGTTTAACTCGGAAGTGATCGGGATCTACAAGACTGCGCTAATTATATTGTGATAACATGGCCTGATGTGTGTTTACGTGTGGAACTCGGACGTGATCGGGATCTACAAGTCTGTGCTAATTATATTTTGATAACATGGCCTGATGTGTGTTTACGTGTTTAACTCGGACGTGATCGTGATCTACAGCACTGTGCTAGTTATACCGTGATAACATGGCCTGATGTGTGTTTACGTGTGGAACTCGGACGTGACCGGGATCTACAAGTCTGTGCTAATTATATTTTGCTAACATGGCCTGATGTGTGTTTACGTGTTGAACTCGGACGTGATCGTAATCTGCAGCCTGTGCTAGTTATACCGTGATAACATGGCCTCACGTTTGTTTATGTGTTGACCTCGGGCGTGAACGGGATCTTCAACACTGTGCTAGGGAGCTGTACCGTGATAACATGGCCTGTTCAGAGACTGTTCAGAGACTGTTCAGAGACTGTTCAGAGGCTGTTCAGAGACTGTTCAGAGACTGTTCAGAGACTGTTCAGAGATTGTTCAGAGACTGTTGAGGGGCCCAGATGTAACATACACATGTATATTTTAACGTGGCCTGACGTGTGTTTGTAAACTTGTGGAACTCGGAGGCGATTTGAATCTGCAACGCTGTGCTTATTGTACCGTGATAACATGGCCTGACGTGTGTTTATGTGTTGAACTCGGACGTGATCAAGATCTACAGCACTATATGCTAGTTATACCGTGATTACCTGGCCTGACTTGTGTTTGTAAACTTGTGGAACTCAGATTTGATTTGAATCTGCAACACTGTGCCAGTGATATTAAGTTTCCTTATGTTTCAGCGAAAATATTACTTTATGTCTAAATACGGTTCTGACCTTACTAAGCAGTTCACTTTACATGGTTTTGCAGTAAACAAGAAATTTGCTGATCAGAGCCAGGTGGTCTAAGACTTTACAATGTGCAGAGAGAGTGTTGTATGTTCCAGTGATGGAGATTAAGATTTCTCCCTTTTTGTCCTTTATTATTATGGTGTAACATGGCGAACGGCGTTCTGAGGATCACCTACTTAATTAACAAGTTCTATTGAGTACCACGTTAGGGTTTGCTCTAATTTAGAATGTTGACAGTTAAAGTATATTCATAAGTTGACGGCATTAGTCTGTATTTGCGAGTTCCCTGAGTTACTAGGTTACGTTTGTGTTATAGAATGGTAACGTATATCCAGAGGAAGAAGATGTCTCAGTAGCGTCGTTGATGGCATTGCAGCGTTTCTAGAGTAACCGTTTAGAGTATTAATCGTTTGGTAATATGTTTATAGGTAGTGGGGTGGTGGTGTTTTCTTCTTTATTCGTTTTTTAGTGTATCTATGATTTTATTTCTTTTCTTTTAGCGGTTTGGCCTTTTATTTTGGTGTTTTTCTCCGAAAAAGTTTTACTGGATTAAACTTTTTCCCTTTTTCTGCCAATCCGTGTCTTTGTTTGAGTTTGTCCGATAATTTGAGAAAAATTTCATTTTGTAATTTTTTTTAATTGATCGCAAACTGTATCTGTCTTTGTTCGGCCCGTTTGCCCTTTGACCCGGAACACGTGAGAGTGACGTCACTCGAAGTTTGCTGGGCAGGCGGGTCGCACGGATCTTCTCTGTTCTCCCTTTTCACCCTCCACCACCCCTTTCTCCGCCAAATGTTATCGAAGGTTAAGAATTTTATTATAGTTGTCGAAGTAGTGTTGTGTTTTTCTCCGAAAAAGTTTTACTGGATTAAACTTTTTCCTTTTTTCTGCCAAACCGTGTCTTTGTTTGAGTTTGTCCGATAATTCAAGTCTATGCTTTTTGGCACTATAAGAAGGCTGCGTCTAGAAACAGAAGAACTAAATCTTACCCTTTCTGGTACTTATTTGGAAGTTGTTGCATGTTTTAAATATCTAGGTGTTTGGTTTGATTCCTGTCTTACATGGAGTATACACATTAACAAACTATGCAGTACGGTGTCCTCTAGGTTGGGAGTGTTAAGACGTTTAGTACCCATTTTACCACCTAAGACACTTTCAATGTTGTTTAACTGTATGATTCTTCCTAAGATTGAGTATTGTGATATTGTATGGGGCAACTGCGGAAAATCTCTCTCTGACAATCTCCAGAAACTCCAAAACCGTGCAGCACGGCTTGTTCTCGGCCTGTCACATGTAGATAATGACCATCTGTCTGCATTAGGTTGGAATTCTTTGGCATCTCGTCGGAAAATGCACCTCCTGCAAACCGTCTTCAAGTCAATCCATCGGCAGTTACCAGTGAGAGTACTTACAAATATTTAACAGAACATCTCACACATACGCAACAAGGCTTAATTCTAACTTATCACTACAACTACCGAAAGTCAGACTTGAATCTGGCCGTAGGAAATTTGAGTACAGAGGTGCGTTTTCATGGAGTCGCCGCCCACGGTTAAAGTGGCCAGTTCTGCACTATCATTCAAGAAACTGCTAAGAAACGGTAATCACTGCTGACCCCTAACCTCCTGACCCGACGCGAATTTTGATCAATGAGTTACGATTTTGATTTATGTTCATTTATATATTGTTTCCTTGGTTTGTTTATCGTTTAGTTTATCTTATTTCTTTGTTATGCTATTGTGTGTATGTTGTTTGTACAGGGCACACCTGAAAAGCAGTACGCAAAGTACTGAGTGTGTCCACCCTGTATAAAGAAAACAGAAATAAAATAAAAAAAGAGACACAGACAACTGAAGACTGACCAACTGGTGTGTTCCCAACCTTGTTTCGTTACTGTGAAACTTGTTGTTGTTGTGAGTACAAGGACACCAATGGCAGACATAAACCCATACATCAACCAAAAAAGTGGAAATACAGTCTTTGTTAAATTTCATCAGCTGGTTCTGAATGTTGCAAAATGTATGTCATAGACGAGGTAGTTACGTTTTTGTAAGCACTCATGAAATTCTAAGAGTCTAACGTTGTTTCAAGTGTACACAATCAAATCCAAGTTCTTCTGAGGTCACCCGAATATTCATGTTTTTGTTTATACAGACCGAAATGTTGTGTTTTAATGAAGAAATGTTTGCTAGTTGGAACAAGTTTGGTCAGAATGACACTTTGGAGCTGAGAAGTTGATAATGTTTTAGATTGGTTTGATGCCAGTTCTCTGCAATTGTATAACATTTAAACTGCAAGTCTACCCAGTTGCACAACTGCAAAATGCTCTGCACCCATCGAAACAACAAATTGACCCATAATTCCTCACTAGGTTGAATGTAGAATATTGTAACCGTTTGTTCACCATCTCAAAATTCTGTTCGTACCCTAAAACTGCCTCATTTATAAATAAGGTAACATTAACTAGATATGCTAAGTGCAGATTAATTAATCCACTTGCATAGATATCTAGGTGTTCAGGACATTCTAGAGAAAGCCCCAAATAAAAACTTTTCTTTTCAACGCAGCAGTATTAGAGTAACTATTGCGTACATGGACAGGAATGCAGTTATAGGACACCCAGCTAACCTATGCTCTAATCAATTCAGGTCTTATAGATAAAAAACTAACTAATAGCAACAGAGAATTTGGTAGATCCTGTTTTAGATTTCTGTCATACTGTTTTATTGTTCTTTACTTACTGGCCCACCTTGAGCTTATGTGTACAGAGTTTTTAAAGATTTGTTTGTGCAATGCCATGTTAAATTTTATTGCAGCAGAACAGTCATATTTTTGTTACATTACTGAAAGCACAGGTACAGTTTGTCCTCAAGGGAAAAACACTGTATAGGAGTACAGTAGTTATAGCGTCTTAGATACACAAAGGAAAATATGTCCGTAATATATATGAATAGATATATATGTGTTATGTATTAATAGTTTTGCATATCTCTTACAAATGATTCAATGTAACTTGTATCAATTTGAATTCGTAAAGCAGAAAGAAGGTATAAATACATGTAAAAAGAAGGCTGGAATACCTGCTGTGTATATGTCATCACATCACGTGTTACACTATCTTATAAGCCTTAACTGCCATTTTACAACGGCCAATAACAGAAGAGTATGAGTAGTTTGAATGTTGACTAAGCGTTGCCAAGTGTACAGATAACAGATGTTAGGTTGTTATAAGAAACATGTAACATTTCCTGACTGTAAATAAGAGAGACTCTACCGAGGTTTGGTAAAGCACCAGGCCCTCTGCACAGTGTTGCTTTCCCCGCTAACCGTCCTCATTACCAGAACTCTGTTGATGCGGATGTGCTGAAAGTTCATTTCTAAGCAAAATGTGCTTTTGACTAGCTTTGAAACACTTTTCTTTAACAATGAAGGTTTTATGTATTCCCTATCGACATCGTTTGAAAGGATTTCTTAGAAAGTTTTGAATTTCTCGTCTGTTGCTCTTTTAAAACTTGAGACATCCACTGAAGGGCAATACAGAATCCGTTTTAACCAATCAGAGTGAAGCTATCCTTAAACAACTATATGTTTAACCAATGACAGTCCACACCGCTGAACTACAGCCAATCAGAATGTAGATTTCCTGGTATCTCCCCATCCCTACCATTTTTCTGCACAGTGATACACTTTAAGGTTGTGCCAATGCTTTACATCAATGATAAGATGATACAGACGCATAGACAAAAAGTGTGGTGAAACAGACTTAATTTCAAGCCTTTAAGATGCCGTCCATTTGTTCTAATTTTGTGAATTAAGATTTTCAGTTTGGGTTGGAAATGTGGCAAAGTGGTCAATGTCGGCCTTTTCTAAGAATAACATGTTTTGAAATGGAAAACTGCACGTTGCTCTCTTCACATAATTATGTATTGCTGTTTTAATTCCGAATTAGAAAACCAGTATGTTGCAAGTAGCTCGCGGACCAGAATGATATCATTGCGTTACAGTTCTAAAAGTTTAACTCTGTATTTGATTTTGTCGTTTTGTATTTGTTATTTTGTGTTTGTTTCATTACGGTCCCGATTCAGTGTTGATAGGCCTGTATTTATTACCTTTGCCAGAATGGCTAAGGTTAACGTTATGTTTTAGGCTTGTGAGTCTGTGTGTCTGTCTGTCTGTCTGTGTGTTAACAGTATAACTCAAGAAGCCTTTGATGGATCCCAATAATATTTGGTAGGTGGGTAGGGGTCGGGAAAACGAAGGTCAAGTTCGATAATGGGCCCCCTAGCGGCTTGCTAAGGTACTGCAGCAAAACCTCAATTTTTTTTATCTCGTGTTCTGGACCTGCTGTGGTTATGATTTTTGACTGGTAGATAGCCCTTGGTGCAGAGAGTAAGTGCTTTAAGTTTGGACCCCCTAGCGGCTTGTTTGGAACTGCAGTCGCCGATTTCCTTTCAAACTTTGGACGAGAATAACTCGAGAACGTGTTGATGGATCGTCATGGTTTTTGGTATGTAGATAGTCCAAGTAACAATGTACACAGTGGAATACCAATTATGCAAATCAGCAACTAATTTGCATAATTAATGAGGAAAGTTTATAAATCCACTGCATTTCATGATAGGACTTTCAAACTTGTCACATATATAGATGAGGAAGAGAGAAATATCAATGCATATTAATTATGCAAATGAAGGCCTCATTTGCATAATTAATGAGAAAATATAAACGTGTTGACGGATCGTCATGGTTTTTGGTATGTAGATAGCCAAAGGGAAGACTTACATGATGGAATTATAATTATGCAAATCGACTGCTAATTTGCATAATTAATGAGAAAAGTTTGTAAATCCACTGCATTCCTTATAGGACTTTCAAACTTGTCACATTTTTAGCTAAGAAAGAAGGAAATATCAATACACATTTATTATGCAAATGATGCTTGATACAATTTAATATTATTATGTAAATCTAATCTGCATAGGGATCTAATTTGCATAAGCAATGGCGAAATGTTATGAACCAACTCCAGGCATATAAAATAAAATGTAATGAGTAACACATTTATGTCTACAGACATCATTCTACATAACAAACCTGGTTTATTTGGCAAAGGTATGTGTTCGTTGAACTCTAGTTATTTCATTGGCTGACTTCAGTGTTTTCATTTCATTGGCCAAAGCTGATGCTGTCATTTCATTGGCTGACTGAAATACTGTCGATCATTGGTTAACGTCATCATTGCCGTGACGCTGTTTGGGCGGTTCCATTTGATGATGTTCAGAGGATATAGGACGCCTTCATCTGAAAAATTCTTGCGTTCAGAAATTTTGAAGAAAAAAACTGATTCAATGAAGGAAAGCAGGCGAAAGAAGGAATTGCTTCATGCGTTGGAATATTCCTTGTTTTCTTTAAAGAAAGAAGAGTCACCTGAACTTTCTGACTGGAGCTGTCCATGTAAGGTTGTTGCTGCTACACCTACACCACTGTCAATGTTCGTTTTTGTAAATGAACTATCTACGACGCAACTTGGGGATATCAGTTTGAAAAGAAAAGCTACCATGTTTAGGTAAACATCTTTGATGAATAATTATTTCCTGCTAAAATGTAAAACTTTAAAATGTCAACATTTCACACTGACTTCCAGAAAACTTATACACTACGAGAAAGTTGTAATCACAAGAAAAGTAGGGAGTTTAGTAATAACTGTACAGTCCGGCCACATTAAATGGTTTCACGGTTGCCAATGTTGATGTAATGTTTTTGTAAAGCATACAGCAGATTATGTTACCTTTCTCTAACATGTTAGGAAATATTAAGTAAGAAAATTTTTTTTAATACAACACGATCACACGACCGATTGCAGTCTAAGTACCCATGTACATGTTTTCACTGGGTACTACGTGCCCAAACATTCATGTTACATCATATACGTCACAAGTACGATTTTGCTTTCGTTACCTGGCTGCAATCGTCGCTTCAAACTGTGGAAATGTCACGTCATCATTATTACTCAAACCTGACGGGAAACACTGAGAGAAACTGGCTCCTCTGAGAGGATTTCTAAAGAATTCTGTTACTGGGTATAAATGTATCTATATAAGTATATATAGCGACTGAACTGCTTTGTTATAGAATCCCTTCGGTTCAGTTTGTGAGATATTTTAATTGTTTCCACGCTGAACATATCCGAAGTGTGTTGCCGCTTGTAGAGGTAGACTATATTCTGTAAAGTCATCACGTTTGAAAGAAATGTGATCACCCCCCCCCCCCCCCCCCATGGAAGCAGGGATGGAATCGCCCTGGCACGTGTACCAAAACTTTGGAAATAAACTTCCGTTAACAACGCCACTGCAGCAGTGTTTGGGTTGGATGTGTCTGTAAGTCTGTATGTAGAATATGTGTGCGTTTATGGCAAAACGAATAGGGTAAGAAAAAATGCGTTTGAGTTGTGCTGTTGATGAAAAGATGTTAAATGATGATGAGGATGTAAAATATACTTTAAGATTTCGTGCTTCTTATTTACATTGTCTATCTCATGGAATCATCAATTTGCATCTTTCATAGGTTGAAATCCTGTCATGCTGCCAATCTTGTGCTCCTTGGAAAGACAATAACACGACTTTCCTTACCCCACCTAGGGTACCTGACTTCGGTTGGGGAGGTAAAAAGTAGTGGAAGGAGAGAATTAGGCTCCGGTTCCCAATACCGTGCCTCGACACATTGGAACAACCCGTTCAATGAACACTGAAATGCGGTAAGTTGATGACGATGACCCTACAATGGGACTACACATTTTCCTTAAGTAGACAACAACCAGTAGACTTTAGGATAACCATTAAGGCTTATCAGCAAGCCTCCAGGGAGCACTGTTTTAAACTGACGTGTTTTGCAATCTCTCCCTGTAAATATATACCGTTATACAAAAACAGCGAGGAAACGTGTCACCTATGTGCCACTAAGCACCACAACAACATCGACAAAGGGAACCTACGCCCCGGCATTCAGGCAGGTTGACCCAAAGGTCACCACTAGGTGCGTCGTTACGTGATACCGGATCAGAACAAAGGTGGGAATGCCGACGGCGCGACAGGTGTTTGTTTACCGTTGGCGCACAGGGACGAACCATGTTCGCCTCATAGAGGGGTGTTGTTCTGTGTAGCAGTCGGTAAGGAAACAACGATTGGTTACGGATGACGTTAAAGAGTTGTGAATACATTAACTTACATTGTAGTGTTTACATTAATCTATTTTACCAGAGTAATCTAAGTGTGCTCTTTTAAACGTCGTTACAAATGTGCACCCCTTTCAGTTTAATGAGACCGTTCTCACCTTACTTCCTTGTCAACGGTTTCACCACGAATCAAACCACAGAAGGACTTTATATGATTCTATGAACGATTATGGAGAAATAGGACACTAAGAGAAAAGGTATGGCAGAGTAGTAGATTTCAAGACTTCTGGTCCATCTTAGCATAACAGTCTACTTGTATACTATACGTGACAAATAATGCGGAAGCGAGCACAATATATGCTTCTCAGTCCTGGAGCGTAACGTTGGGGAATCTTTCCATATCTATCTGGTGGTTTGAAGACGTCTATATCGACATAACAACATGTTCTCTAGCCTTGCTAGTCATCTTGAGTTCTGCTTCTAAAGGCGTCTCTACAGCCCGTTCATAGCCAAGGTAAGTAACGCATCTGTGTTAACGTTAAGTAGTAAGTTCAGACTTCTGAAGATTTTTGAAATAGCTTCTCCGCAGCTGTACTTGAAAGGATTGAAGTTATGGATACAGATTGGGCTGTAGTTAATACAGATCATACGAGTACAAATATTGTCAAGAAGTAAAGTCAACAATAATCACCAATAAATAGAAATATTGGAACATTCCTCATCACGACGAACCGGAATCGTTAGCACCCCCCCCCCCCCCCCCCACATAACACTGCTTTTTGGGGTGTAGGCAGGAAATGACATCCTTAACGGTCCTGTTTACCTGTCCCTCCAGTATAACTCCCGTCTGGGATGTCTTCTGTCCAGCCCAGCATACAGGGACTCTGATCTTCCTGATCGGCTTTAGTTTAGCCAGCAGAGTAGTTTTATTCCACCGCAAAAACTCCTCTGCCGGCTACAGTCCTTCCCGAGCTTATGTTACTGTCTTAAACCACTGCAAGATCTGCTTGGAGATTACGATTTTCTTAGCACACCTGACGTGTATTACATCATGACTCCATTCTAACGGTAAATATCACCTACATAACGTACCGATTACCTCCCCAGTATAACACCGGAGTCTGGGATGTCTTCTGTCGTACATAACGTACCGATTGCCTCCCCAGTATAACACCGGAGTCTGGGATGTCTTCTGTCCAGCCCAACATACCGGGACTCTGACATTCCTGGTCGGACGTCACAACTTATCTGACGTCATTGGTCAATCACTATGGAAACAGGTGAGTCACATTCTTCATATTCACTCAAATGTCACTGTTATTTGCAGATAGGCTAATGTGACTTTATAAGATATGTTACTTTATCCTAAAGGTACGGTTTATCTTAGTTCAGTAATCGTACTTATTTTGACTCATGGTAAGTCGCTGTGTTGTACAATACTTTCACTTTTACTCCAAACATCACCTTTATTCGAGCGTCAATGAAATGACCAAAACGATTCAAACTTTTGAAACACAAGCAAATGTATATATATATATATATATATATTGAAATTTTGGACATGTTCCCTACCAGGTCCGCTTGTTGTCCTCCTGCACGCAGCACAGGATGGGGAGTTCGTCAGGAGGCTGGTGGAGAAGCTGCGGGATCTGGGCGCAGGTTACAGTCTACCCCAGACAGACATCCCCTGTCAGCAGGTCACAGGCACTCCTGGTGACGTCAGCCGCGCACAGCTCACGTCCACACTGACCCACGGCAGCGTGAAACTTGTCGTGCCCGTGATCAGCAGACACCTGCTTGCTGACCAGTCCTCGCTCACGGTCGGACTGGAAACTGCCGTGAGGAACAACAAGCCTCGATACGTCATTTGGCTGGACCAGAACAAGGATGACTTCCGTGAGTTCGGCACGTTAGTCAGCCGGCAGTACCCAACCCTGGAGGCGCCGGCCAGGCGGGTCCAGCGGGACAGGATTGAGAAGACGATGCCCGGCAGTGGTTTCAGTTGGATGGACGGCATCGCCTGGGATGTGCGTGACGCGCTCTGCAGACAAACAGGTGAGGGTGGACATATCATGCCTGTTACATGATGTAATCAGCGGACTGTAGAAACAACTAAACAATCTCGTCAAGCCTCTCGTATTAAAATGGCTAGTTTCAAAGGGACAACGTAAATCTGATCGCCGCACTTGTGTACTGAACACGACTTAATACATATCAGTATGTGAGCTGCATTTTCAGCATCATCTCGGGCGCATTGGTTGGGGCTATTAAAGTCCATCTTCTCTCTTCAGCATTTATTTCTCGTATTTCTCGTATTTGATGTGATATGATATCACTATGCATAGAAACCTGTGGTTAGGTTTTCTTCTTTGCTTTAATATTTGGACGACATTGTCAGTTGAAATGCAATCTACAGTGATGACGCTTTTGAACTTACTAAAGGCATGAGAATACCAGGTGTTACTGCAGAATAGTTGATACTTTTGTTTCTTTTGAAGAAATGTATCATTGTTGCATATGTTTTTGTTGCAGTATGTGATACATTAGACTTCTTGCACTTATATTTTTTCTCTACATTGGCCGAACTACGTTAGACTGACTGATATGTAATGTGAAACCTTTTAGATATTTCGTGGATTAATATGATGTTTCTACAGTGCACCGAACTCGGTTAGACTGACGTGTGCCGTTTGTCTGTCCATCTCCACAGGTGTACTGAGGTGGCCGTGCTTGACGGCTTTGGACCTCACTCGTTCGTTCCTGGCTGACAACATGAACCTCCCAGCTGTTCTCGCACGGCTGGAGCAGGAGAACCAACTGAGTCCGGCTGCGGTCCGGGATATCCAGGTAAGGTACATGATGGGACCGGCAGTTGTCAGAGTTTGGGTAACAACATCACTGCCACATGTACGTCGCATTCATACAGTTTTATTGGCTTTCAATATGCCTGCCCTAACCTGTATCTAACACAATGTTCACTACATGGGCCGCGGCAGCACTCGCTTCTGACGAAATAAAACTCTCGATGTGTTTATTTCGGACCCGCCCAATACACTACTCTACAGACTTCTCGATATGTTTCTACGATTGCAACATCAAGTGAAGAGCAGGGCTTCCATTATTAACCCCCAAACGTGTGCATTGTGCTGCAATTTTTAATGCATGACACAGACGTACTGATCCGTCTCTTCCAGTATAGAGATGAAAGTCATAACTTGTAAATATTTACAAGTTATAGGTATACTAAAATAACCCTGTTGTTACCCGTCACTCCCTCTTTAGGTCGCTACACAGTACGTGTAGACTCTCGCTCTGAGATACGGGTGCTGTGTAGTTCAATCAACAAAACGGCGCAAACTAATAAAGAAAGTCAATATGTGGTCTCATAATTTTTTCTGAACTAGATTACACCTCCAGAGATATGTGCTGTTGTTCGTCATTAGAACTGATAGCCAACCGTATATGGTTGAACAAGTATAGATATCGTCGGCAAACATTATGAATGATGATTAACGAATACAGGGTCAGTAATGACATCCCTTCAAGTGTTACTGTGAAAGTGAAAGTTTCACAACTTTGCGCAATAAGGTCTCTTTGATGTATTACTCCGAGTTGGTACTCCTAAAATAGATCAGACCCAAAAAATAAACCGATGCACGGTGAGACATTCCCTTTCGACTGATCTCAAACGTTAGATTTTTGTATTGCAATCCTTACTACAGTATGGGATTGCAATATATTGTTATATTGCAATCCATACATAGTATGGGATTGCAATATATTGTTTTTCCTTGGTCTCTTCTTCTTCTTCTTCTCCTGTCAAATCTTCAAATTGATTCAACTTTTTCATTTTTGGGCCAAATGAGCTGAAATTTGGCATGGGGGTAGGGATAGCAAATACCCCCAGACATTTTTTTCCACTTTTTTGATAGAGGCCTTAGAATTTATGATATTTATGGTTTTTGGTCATTTTAAGACAGAATATATATATTTTGGGCCCCTGTGCCCTCATATTAAACCCTTGCTTAAGTCTTGCTTAAGTCGAGTCCTTCCGGACTCGAGTTGTGATGGCAGCCCATGCGTCCCTTTCGATCATAGCTCGTTGTAGGTTGTCAGCTTCAAGGCCAGTGTCTTTCCTGAGCATGTCTATGTATGTTGCTGCCGGCCTTCCCGGCCTCCTCTTCCCATGCCTGGGCGTCCAGAGTACCAGGTCAGCAACCATTTCCTTGCTCCTGAGGCAGTGTCCTGCAAACTTTAATCTTCTCATTCGTATCTTATCAGACAGTTTTGGTAATCCAGCATACAAGTCCTTGTTAGAGATAAGTTGTGTCCAGTGGACGTTGAGAGCAGTTCTCAGTAGCCTCGTATAACAACCGTCCAACTGCTTTTCCAGCTTGGTAGTAAGTGTCCACGACTCGCACCAATACAGGAGTACTGATTCGACAGTCGAGAGGAAGAGCCTCACTTTTAGTTCACGTGAGAGGTTAACGTTTGATCTCCAGATCTTCTTTAGCCTGTTGCAAGCAAGCCAGGCTGCTGCTTTCCTTGCTGTTATGTCCTTTGCTGTGCTTTCCATTCTTGACCCCAGGTATTTGAAATCCTTTACCTCCTCCAGTGCATTACCTTTGTTTGTTTTGAGACAGTATGGAGTCGGAATGTTAAAGGCCATGAACTTTGTTTTTCCACCATTCATACGGAGTCCAACCTTGCCCACTGAACTCTCTACACGCCCAAGTAGCTCCTGAGCTTGTTGACCTGAAGTTTGGTACAGAGGTGCATTGGACATATGAGCACAGGAACCCATCAACACTTTCTTCATAGACCACTTCAAACATTATTTATTTGGGTTTTTTTGGCCATTTTTGACTAAAAATGTCTATATTTGGCTCCTATGCCCTTGTATGAAAGCTAAATGACCTGAAATTTGGTAAAAAGGTGCATTGGATATATGAGCACAGGGCTCTATCAACACATTCTTCATAGGTCACTTCAAAAATGAGTTATTTTGGTTTTTTTTAGCCATTTTTGACAAAAAATGTATATTTTTGGCTCCTATACCCTTGTATGAAAACATAATGACCTGGAATTGGTACATAGGTGCATTGGACATATGAGCACAGGGTCCCATCAACACTTTCTTCATAGATCACTTCAGAAATGAGTTATTTTGGGTTTTTCGGCCATTTTTGACTAAAAATGTATATTCTTGGCTCCTATACCCTTGTTTGAAAACCGAATGACTTGAAATTCGGCATGAAAGTGTGTCTGGCAAGTGCCCACAGTACTTCAATTTCACGTTGGGCATACATTACTTTAAAGTGTTGAATTTCTTTTGCCATTTATGGACTAAAAATGTTAAGTTTTGGCTCCTGTACCTATGTATGAAAACCAAATGGTCTGAAATTTGGTATAAAGGTGCATACGGTATGTAACCACAGGCCTCTATTCACACCTATGGTGTACATCAATTAAAAATGGTTAAATTTGGGATTTTTTTACCATTTTTGATCAAAAATGTATATTTTTGCTTCCTGTGTCCTGAAAAAGCCAACTGATCTGGAATTGGGTATTTTGGTAGCTTTAGCACTATAAATGGAAAATGGGCCACATAGACCAGTCCATTTTCATAAATAGCGGTGTTCTGGAAGAGTCAATTCTTGTAAGGGGGGGGGTAAAAAGTTTGTAGCGGGATGATGCTGTAGGACAGGTCAACTCCTGCAAAGGGTTGATATGGAACAGTTCACTTTGGCATACGTATGAAGATGGATTGCAATATGCTGTATTTGCTCCCAAGCAAATGTCGGCCTTTCTAGTTTTTTTCTGAGTTTCTTCTCCTCCTCCTCCTGTCAAATCTTCAAATGGATTTAACTTTTTCATTTTTGGATCAACTGAGCTGAAATGTGGCAGGGTGGTATAAATAGCAAATACCCCCAGACGTTTTTTTTCTTCACTTTTTTGATAACATTAGAGGCCTTAGAAATTATGATATTTAGGGTTTTGGGTCATTTTTAGACCAAATATGTATATTTTGGGCCCCTGTGCCCTGGTATTACAACCCAATGACCTGAAATTTGGCACAGAGGTGCATTGGACATATGATCGAGCACAGGAACCCATCAACACTTTCTTCATAGATCACTTAAAAAAATAGTTATTTTTGGGTTTTTGGCCATTTTTGACTAAAATGTCTATTTTTGGCTCCTATGAGCTTGTATAGCATTCAAATAACTTTGAAAATTGGCCATGTTCTCTCCTTTCATCAAGTGGTACCGCTTTTAGTGATTCCAGTGTATTTTGCTTGTATCTCTTACATAGCTTAAAGATAGATTTCCTCGGAAACATCTTTTTTACAATTACTGTCTTGTATATTTCAGTCTACAAATTGATTTCCGTTCTGTGCAGACAACCGGCTGTACCAGGTCAGCAGAGCTGTTGGTGAGGAGAGGCAGCTGTGGACCCGGCTGGGACAGGAGCTGGGACTGAACAGGACGGTGCTGGACAACATACGGAGGGACTACTATTTCGGGAATACCAAGATGGCGTTCCAGATGCTGAAGGCGTGGCGCACCAAGACCCCCCACGGACCGCTCCACTACCTGCCGCAGCTGGAGGAAACACTGCAGAACATGGGCAAGCCGGACCTGGCTGCAGCTGTACAGGGGGTGTACAAGGTGAGTTAATGAATTTCAATTTTTGAAAATTCATCTTCAAGGTTAATATGTCTTCAAAAGCAAATATTTTCATGGTTTAATATTTCTTTAGATCAATGTAATATTCATCCTTAATTGCAGAAAATATTATCCCGCGACAGATCTATTGCATCGCAACTTCTGAAACACAATTATTTATGTCAATATGAAACAGTAAAAAGTATAATCTTTTTTATACAGGAGTACTGTGATGCCTTGCCGTTACAAGAGGTCAGTCCTGAGATGACCGGAGACACACTGTGGTGAGTAGACATGGTCACAGCCATAACCTCGTAGTTTTTAAAAAGGTACCTACTACTACTGCTGCAACTATACTTTGCAGGAATAAACAATAGGTGCCTACATGTGTTTATCTCCTCAGGTCCCTCCGCCTGCCAGGTGAAGGGAAGTACCTGTGCAGACGGACCGACCTGGGCATGGTGACGCCCTACCCGCTGTGTCACACCTGTATGTTTGAACACCTGGCTACAATACCTGTGTTTATCTCCTCAGGTCCCTCCGCTTGCCAGGTGAAGGGAAGTACCTGTGCAGACGGACCGACCTGGGCGTGGTGACGTCCTACCCGCTGCACGTGACCTACAGGAGTGCGAACTGGTCCGACAACTGGCAGCAGGTGGGGGAATGGATGCCGTTGGGTCCGCTCTTCTCCATCCAGTGTGAGGACGTGGAGGGGCCGGTGGACATCCTACTGCCGCACGTGCTGTGTCTGACTGATGTATCAGGTAAGGGGAAATTGAAGCTAAAGTTTAATTTCTCAACGCGTGTTTACGTTTTGCAAAACGTCTTAAAGCTCAACCTGTGTTGGCCTCCTTTTTTCTCCAGAACTCACCCCAGCAGACATCCAAGTCGTGCACGTGGTGGGAGATTCCCCCGAGCTGCTGCCGGTTACAGAACTCACCCCCTCCCACGCGGTGACCAGGTTCAAGAAAGGCAGCCTGTTTGGTGTAGTGGGGAGGACAGCGAAAGTCCTGGGCATCTCCAGGAACGGCCTGTTGACGGCGTTTGCTGCTGTGAATGACTCCGACATTTCAACGTTGAAAGTCTACATTGTATCCAACACTACCATCATGCATGAGGTGGGTCATAACATTGTGGCTAAAGTTGAACTGTAATTTCAAACACAAAAATGGACCCTAATTTATGTCTGATCGACGATCATTGTATTCAAATCGATATTTGTCCGTTTTTAACGTTACTTATTAGTGATTTAGTCATTAGACAAATTGAGAAGAACGTGAAAAAAACTTTGCGCCATGTGATATTTGCTTTGTCCAGTTACTTTCTTATGGTTGTCTGCAGTTGATATTGGGCAAGCTGGCAGCATGGTGTTGTCATATGAACCTTTGAGAGAAACTAGAAAAGATAAAACCTTGCGCCTATGACTTCTGGCAGGATACTTGCTTTACCAACCTACATACCTGGTCACTAGACGTTCTCGTCATTGGCAAGGCAAGGTGGGCATGGGGCGGGAGGCCTGTTTTCATGTTTTATAGATCCTAAAAACACGTTCATTTTTGCTCCGTACAGGCCCTTCAAAAAAATGAGAAACCGTGGAACTTTGCGCCCTGTGACTACAGGACATGTGAGCTAAAACCAGGTGCTGTTTACTACCTAGAGGGAAGCATTACAAATGGCAGAGACATGTTTATGTCCTCATCTCCACAGGTTTGTTGGAGTTTTTTTTCAAATTCCAGAAATGCTACTGGGTTCTTGTCCAGTTTCTTTCCTAAGCTAGTATTGCTGCATATTGTGTTAGGTACATACCTGTGTGCGTGCATATGAGTGTGCATGCTTGTTTGTATGTTACTGTTTGTGTCTATACATGCGTGAGTGTGCATGTGTGTGCATGTGTATGTCCGCATGCGTGTTTGTGTCCACATATGTGTGCATGTGTGTGTATGTGTCCTCATATGTGTGTGTGTATGTATGTCTGTCTATGTATGTGTGGGAATGTGTGTATGTGTGTGAATGTGTGTCATGGGTGTATGTGAATTTGTATGTTTGCTCATGGTCTTACATCTTTAGGTTCCGCAAGTTGGTCACCGAATGTCTAACAATCGTCGCACTTGCCACATATTCTAGTGCCTAATGTTTGAAGACACGTTCGACACCAACAAATTCTACGAGCCGTTCCGGGTGGAAGTTACTTCCGACATCTGGAACAGCAGCACCACCTCGCGACTAACCCTGGAACTGCTCAAGGAGGTCAACAATGATGCAAAAGAACCTGTTGCAGAGCTAACTCTGGGTAAGTTCAATCTTTATATAATGGAAAATTATTGAATGTGATGTAAGTAAAAGTGTTATCATATCATTGAAATTGGACAAATTATCTTATACAAGTCATCAATATCGGTAAACGTAACGTATACAGAAAAGGCTCCGGACGTTTACCTAAATGATTCTGGTCACGTTGTCTTTCGAAAAAGGTGATCATTTACTTCATTCACTGCTCCAGGCCACTACAAGCGAGGAAACACGGCTGAAGGTGTTGACAGCGGCCTGTCCACACCCACGGAGTTGGAGAAATATCTGGAATCTTTAGACATTGCAGGTATTGTTTTTTTAAGTGGCATTCTTTATTAATGCTAGATCATAAGATTGGCATCAAAAACTCAATACCATAGGCTTGTAGACAGAAATTAAAGCAAATCAAACAATTGTTGTTCTTGGGACATACATATAGTGTCATTGCATATATGACACATGGTCTGCTCTACGATTAACATTCTTAGAACAGTGCGTGGCCTAATATCAACCATTTTAAAGTGCACTATAGCCTATAGTCATATTGCGATGAATGTCAGCAGGAAGTCAGTTGAATAGAAATTCAATCATGATCATGGTTTATACGTGCCATACCAAGAACACTTTAACGAAACTTCAATTGAATTATATGCTTCCTCCAAATGCTTTTCAAGGCAGAGGTTCAATCCTGTTGGTTGGAGACGAATACTGCACATCAAAGGGCGGAATATCCACCATCAACCGCCAGGTGGCGCACATGATCACCGCCGCAGGTGCCAAGGTCTACGCTACCGTGTTGGAAGCAAGTCAACAAGAGGAGAGGGATGCAGAACGAGACGGAGTGAGACTCCTCAAGCCCCGTCTTGATGTCGACAGCAGCGCGAAGCCGTCCTTAGAGTGGCTGACTGTGTACCACAAACATCACTTTCCACACATCCCATCAGATATCAGCTGCATTGTGGGCCATGTTGACGTCACAAGCAGAGCAGCCAGGAAGATCAAAGAGGAGCGGTTTCCACACGCCAAGCTCGTCATGTTCGGTCACGTGGCGCCAGAGGAGACAGAGCACTACAAGAGTGACGAGAAGGCCCTGGGTGTGGGGAGGAAG
This sequence comes from Branchiostoma floridae, assembly GCF_000003815.2. NCBI lineage: Eukaryota > Metazoa > Chordata > Leptocardii > Amphioxiformes > Branchiostomatidae > Branchiostoma > Branchiostoma floridae. Next base: position 32,210,821 of record NC_049981.1, read on the forward strand.
GAAGCCAGCATCCAGGACGACATTGGCAAGGCTGATGTCGTCTTCTCGGTAGGACCGCGCATTCACCGCCATTACGACAGGTTCCTTCATCAGTGTGGTGTGGATCACTACATCTTCCTACCTGAACCTTCAAAGGTATTCAGTGAAGCAAAGATGACCTTTGGAGAAGAGGATGAAGCCGAAAAGCCAGAGAGAGTTGTTCTGTCCATCGGCAGGGTGCGGAATGTGGAGATGCTGAAAGGTCACGACCTGGCCGCAGGA